>NC_046184.1:174435038-174735038 GCF_011004875.1 Balearica regulorum gibbericeps
TTTCAATTAGTTTTGGTAAAGGAGGATTTGGAATAACTGCGCTATTGGACAGCATCCATTTTTTGTCCCCCAACATTTATGTCTTTTTCCATATGTATTCTTGTTGTTTGTGGGTACATTATTATAGAGTAGAAGGATTTTCTTTTGCAACATAGTGGAAGAAATAATGTCAATTAATTTAGGAAAAATAATTTCTTAATGATGTCCATTTTAATTTTATAAATTGGCTAAAACTCCTGTTTGAACTCCTGAAGATCATAGCTGCATTTCCTCAGAATTCTACCATTTTCTGTTAAAGTACTTTGCAGACAACCTAACTTTCAAGGAATGTCCTTGGTTCGGCCATTACATAAGTCAGTACTTCTGAATACTTCTGGGATGCTCTGAAGTTACATTTTTATATTTAAAAGTCTAATTGTTAAGTTCCTAGGTGAGCTTTTTAAATGCAAATTTAGCACATCTACCATGTCCATTCCTCTTCTGCTCCCATGATCATCAAATCAAGCACCCCTCTGTCAGTCTAGGCTTCCTTCAGATTTGTAACCTGAACTGAAATCTTAATGGCTATTCCAACAATTAAATCTTTGACAAAAGCTGGTATTTCTTCACCACAGAATGGCATGTTCAACAAAATGGCTTCCCTGGGGCCCAATCTCCATCTTTAAACAAAAACAGTTCTGGTTCTCTGGAGACATTATATTTATTGAATGTAAATGTCATAATAGCTTGACAGGTGTTGAGGCTTGTCTGAATTTTGTGATCTGAGGCTGTAGTATCCTAGTGCCTGCCCCACAATTAATCTTATTGTCTTTGTAGGGTCCCAGGGTCTATCTGCCCAGATAACAAGGGGCAAAGTGACCTGTCAGTTAAGCTTAGAAAAGTGCTAAATCCTGAAAGAGCACTTAAATCCAGCACTTAAAAGGACCTCCTGTACAGAATTGCCTTTCCTACCTTTCAACACTTTTCCTAGATAAGATGATGGAGGAAGGGCAAGAGAAAATCAAAAAACAAACTTAATAACACCTTCCCTTCCAAAGACTATGATTTATAACAAGATTGTGAGAACATTCTGAAGCTATTTCATGTTGAATTACAGTATACCTTTACAAGTGGCTGCTAAACTAGGAGTTCATGACAGTACTACTTGTGTTAGTCTCATACCGTTCCTTGTGCTGCCACTAAAATTTAAAATGCGGTACATACAAAATAGATCTATAAATTTATATAGTAACTATCCCAACAAATGCAAACTCATTCTTAGTAACCATAAAATTACCTTCTGTTATCTATCACCCAGTGAATTATAGTTTCATCACTTAGAACAGCCCGCAAAACTGAATAACACTGCCTGTCTACCCACTATTTCACTGTTATATTCAGTGCCAGTGCTGCAGCTTGCAGAGAAAAAGGATAAACAACAAAAAATTAAAGCTGAATATATGGTGCGGTAAATAAGGGTCATGTTATCAGCTCTGCACTGAATATAATTTTTAAAAGTCAGCATCTACCTCTTTAGCTTTTAGTTTGAACCACAAATAAATCAATATAATTTTGGTCCCTAGATATGCCAACCAGGTTCTTACATTTATGGAGCATTCCACTCTCAAATTACTTGCATTAAACATGGGAACAGAATAACATACACAAACTGTGTAGGTTTTAATAGGGTACAAATTGATATAACTGCTTCTGTGACAGAGGGCCGGGAAGGGTAAACTCCACATTGTTAATAAAACTTTGCCTTAGTTCCTCCTGCCTGTTTAGAACCAAAGGTGGCTCCTCTACCACTGTCACCAGAAGCGCTGGCCAGGTGCCAGCATCAGGACATAACTCCTTGCCATAACAGGTGAATGCCAAACCCACGTTTACAGAAGACCCATGGAAAACCTACTTTCCCTACCCTGGACTAGGATTTTAGCCACGAGTCGTCTCACTACATTGATCAATGAAGAGATAGAAACACTGCTACATCGTTTGTCTGACCCATTGCAACTATAGAGATATGAGCAATGAAAACTCAGAGAAAGCTGCTTGTGATTAAAAAATTACAGATGGAAGCTATTCAGTAATTTGGTGTATGTTCGAAATAATTGTTGCCTGCTCATGTATATTACAGGCGCATAAAAGGCTGAATTCATCAGCTGAATTATTTTTCACTAATTATTTGCTCGGTCTGGTTGGCACCATGACTGCTGCGTGCGAAGCTAGGATCTGAACTCATACAAAGAGGAACTGCTTCTGAGGAGCCTTTCAATGGAATTCTTTTTTTAATCCTGCCTTCAAATAGCTTTGCATTAAGAAAAAAATTAAAATGTATTGGCATTTGGCTCTCGGAGAATGGATTCCCAACGTATATTTTATCTAGATTCTATTCCCCAGAGCATCTGTTGTGATCTTGTTTTTCTCAAAAATGTTATAAGAAACATTTCAAACTGTATTTCACAATTTATCTAGAGCTTATTCATTCAAAGTGTGATAAGACCCTTTTTTGCTTTTCCAAATGTGTAAATAAAGCTTGACATCAGTCAGAAATCTAGGTCTTTTAACATTAACATTTGAAAATTGTGAATTGTCTGCCACTGAACTTTGATGATAATGGTCTTATAGAGGAATAAACAGGAAGGTCAAGCTGCCAGTGCCTCATATACAAAGAAGAACTAGAACATGCTGTCTGAATAAAACTAAGAGTAATGTTAACTGATCTGCTACAAAGCATCAGGAATAATTTAGCATTTTAACCAAGCAATTGAAAGAGCAGATGAATACTTTTGCTTCACAATAGAGGGCTTAGACATTTGGGCAATGAACTTCCATAAACCATACTTCTTTTTGTTTTAATATTCATGTTTATTATCCAAATAGCCTTTTTTTTTTTTTTTTGGGGTGATAAATTAGCAAAGCTCATTAAAAAAGCTTGAGACAAGCTCAAAGGATGGAAAAAAATTATCTCTGACATTAAGATAAAATGCACATTACCAACCCTATTCTGATTGTTTGCTCTAATGTGGAAGTCTTGGATTTGCTGCACAGCATCTGACTTGTCCTTTCAAGACTCTGCATATCTCTGCCTTATTATGGTCATTTCCTCTTCGTTTCTTCTGACTTTGTTAACCCAAGTCTCCCTGCCCACTTTTTTTTTTTTTAATCTTTCCGTTATCCTTGCTTCAGTGCCCTCCTTCACACACCCTGTTGGACTAGATGGGAACCTTTCTTTACTAAACTTTCTCTCATTCAAATCTCATTAGGTTTTTTTAAGAAACATTTTAAAAAGCAAAATGAAAGAGTGAAAACAAAAAATTAAAAAGCTACCTGGTATTTTCACTTAAGTTCTTGTCAGCTGGCTTGTCTCTGCATCCCTTTGGTTTACATGAGGGTTTTGTTTCTTTATCCGAGCACCTTGCAAATAAGGAGTGACTCCATGGTTGTCGGTCAGGATACTTCAGCATGAAAGTTGGGTGGAAGAGGAACTGGGCTGTTGTATAAATGGCATGTGCAATACCTCCAACCCAAATGGAGCATTAGCATGTAATTAACTCTAAACTGGAACTGATATAGTACCGGTACAATGTTTTATACAGTGTTTTATTAAAAATTGCATTCCTGAAATACTTTCAGTATTAAACACAGCTACAAAATTAAAGAGATTGTAAAAACTGTGAGGCAAATAAGAAGTAAAAGCAAGAACATTTTGTTTTAAGTGTCCATTCCAGTAGTGCCTGAATACTCAGAACTAGATTGAGAGCTCCACTGAATTTAAAGAATTGCATTTGGGGGGATAGCAATGGCCATTTCATATAGCAACTACAGTTTCTTCTTCTAAGTTTAGTTTCAATTCTTCCCCCCCCGCCTTTTCTTTTTTTTTTAATCAGACCACTGGCTATTCTGCCTCTTCCTACTAAGCCTTGGGTTTTACCTCACAACATGAAAAGAACAGTGAAATGATTTTTCTTTTTTCTTTTTTTTTTTTTTTTTTTTTTTTGTCCAGTATGCTGACACTGCTTTGCATCAGTGTTAACAGACAACTGCCTTCCTCAGGTGGAGGTGAACAGTTGTTTTCTGATGGGGTATTTCAGCAACGGACAAGAGTGAAATATTCTTTTCAACAGAGTTATCTGCAGCTTTATTTACAGATTATTCATCACTTCGCAGATGGATGGCAGCTTTTCAGAGCTAATCAATTTGCCTAGTGTCTTTAACAAGATCATAGTGGTAATAATAGCACAGCTGAAACTGTTTAAATCCTTTTTCTCCCCCTAAAATGCTGCTGTTTATGGGAAAACAGGCAAAGAAAGCATTATGATGTCTAAAATATATTAGATGCATACCAGAGTTAACTGATTCTATTTAGATGACTGGTATTTGAAAGAATTTAAATGATACACAAAAAGATAATTATACAACCCTATGTAATGATAACCTGGATCCCAGAAATGTATCAAACTCCCATAATTTGTTGTACCTTTAGTTATCTAGAGTTGCTGAAAATTTTACAGGTTAACAAGATACTTAAGAAAATGAAAAGCTGATTCAAATGGTTCAGGCACTGTCATCATAATTGTAAAAATCCAGTCTGAAAGGTCAAGTTCCTTTCCAATATGTTCTCCAAAATTGTTTTCCTATAATTAATAATATTAACTTACTTTTTTTTTTGACTGTTTATATTTTTTTCCCCTCTCAAAATGTAAACGTGTCTTTCACTTAGTAACATTAACTGAACATTAGAAGGAAATAATACTTCAAATAGCAGCCATGGAAATGGGCATTGGTGTCGACTGTAGATAGGCTTGTTCACACTCCCATGTTATAAGTTAGCACACTTCGATTTATGGTGAAATCTTTCAAGCTAAACTGAAGTTGATCCCAGATGTGTAGTCAGCTTTTGCCAGGGAATTTAAGAACTATGTCTGCTGAACTATCTTCCAAGTATTTAAAATCAAACAAGAAGCAATTGCTCAGTCTAGACGTAAAAGATGACCTCAAGACATAGGCTACATATTGGAAAACAGAGGAGCCTTTCAGATGTCTCAGTGTTTGCATGTTTAGGTGTATGGTCTTGTCAGTATTTGGCAGATTCTTTGAAAAATGAATTGGGTTTCCATTTTAAGTTAATCAAGACAAATAATTTCAATATTCCTTCAGATATTGTCCATTTGTTTGATCATTGTTTTCAGAACCACCTGTCCTACAAAATTGTATTTGAGATAGGATGAACATTATTGCACAACATTACAGCTGTATCTGCATTAATAAAAAAAACTTGCGTGGTACAACCCATATCTATACAGCAAAACTCTTTAACCTTCCAGAACAGACTGGTCACCTGCTGAAATATTCCGTGGCCTATAATAATCTCAAAGCTTTGCACAAGCATAGTATAAAAAACTGCTATTTGCCACAGTCTGAAACCCTGATGTGCACTTAGCTAACAAGTTAACAATATACATCATCTTGTGTCTGTGCTCTGGCTTGCACCCTGGCTTTTTTTCAGTTTACTGCTACACATGTCACCAAGAAGTTCAAGGATGAAAACAACACTGTACTTTATTTATAGATTGCATCACATGAGATGTCATAAGAATACATAGAACTATGTTATGTGCAAAATAAGACAGAGTTCATTTGTATTATACTGTCTACAACATTTAAAATTAGTATAAGTGTTTACACTACCTAGTACTCTAAGACCACATAAAGACCTGGCATACACCCAAAGTTTATAAGTAATGCAGAAACTTTAACTTAGACTGTTATCAGAATGGAGCTTAAAGGTAAATTTTACAAGCGTTAAGGTATGTGAGAAGAACTTACGGTACTCTTTAAGTACAAATTCTGTTCTATCATCTCTTGACTCATCGTTCTCAACTTACCTTAACCTGCCTGCTTCTCTCATCCACCAGTTATGTTTTGTCTACTCAAAGCTTTTTTGAGGGAATGACTGATATTTTACCTACTTCTGCACTGCAGCTATACCAACAGGGCCCAACCTGGCTTTGACCTTTATAAATGAAAATAAGATTAAAACCAAACGTGAACATTCAGATGAATGAATAACACTCAACAGTGTCATTGAATAAGGATGGCAAAGAGCAGCACCCTTTTCCCACCTCCCTTGTTTCCCAGTTGAAAAGAAAACCAAAATTAAAGCTGTGCTTTATGGTGCATGCAAATCTCCAGATAAATGCAGATTGCTAAATTGGATGTCGTGTGTGTGTCAATAGTGCAACATATCACAGATACAGGTAATCTCCTTAAGGAACAGACATGGTGTTTAACATGTCTGATGGATGCCCTTTTATACTATAAGAGTATTGAGGACTCCATGACAAATGCCTGACAGCCTAAACAAATTTCTGGTATGCACAATAATGATGAAAAATCTTAAAGCATTCATACACTTTACAGTGGAGTGTCAAAGGTCTTTTGTAAGTCAGTGTATCTCAGTGAAACAGGAAAGTTTTAATCAGGAACTGCATCAAATAATCTGTCAATTACGTTATTTGATTTTTGTGGCTCAGCTGGTCTTTAAGCTTGTTTTTCTAGAACTATGTCAATATCCTCAAAGTTCCTACAGTACCACATGCCAGTAGCTGCTGTTTTGGCACAATTTCTGATACATTGGTGCTTATCAATCTAATCGTGTAAGGCTCATCTTCCAAAGGGAAACAACTAAAAGATCATAACATCATATTTCACAGTGGAGTGGCTGTCATCACAATATATCATGCATGTATGCAAAGGTCATACTGCAAATCTGTTTCATTAGGGCCAAACTCTTATTGCCCCAGAACACACAAGAAGGAGAAGGCAGTACATGAGGGAATCGCTGATGTTACAATGATATTAAAGAAGTCACTCACAACATGTAGCATCCCACAACTATTGCTGCCTTTTACTATACATTTGTACTATGAAAAAGAATTTTCTTATGGACTCTTTCAACTCCACAGAAGCTTTTATTCTGTGAGCTAGGAGTTCTATGGATTGCAGGGTTTTGTCATTGAAGACAAAAATTTCTTAAAATCCAGAAGTAGGACAACAAGATCAGTTTGTTGTTTGTTTGGTTTTTTTTTAACCTATATCCATTTTGGTGTGTTCTGTTTGCACTGCAGCTTACCTCCTTTTCTAACCTCTACATTAACTCTGACCAGTACCATGCAAATGGTAGGTTAGGTATGGTTTTCTATTTAAGAGAAGTTGCTAAAATGAGAGAAAAATTACTTAAGCATTAATTTTTCTGACTTTTCCCTCTCTATGGATGAATATAGAACTGCAAGGTAAAGCACAGATTTCCATATTTCCTTTTCCTTTGTTTTGCAGGGCATATATCCACTAACCATGCCTAAAACCATCTTAATGGGTGATCTTAATATCCTTCTCCATCCTTCCAGAGTCCTCTGTTTGCTTGAGTCAAATATGCAATTTCCAAATGTATTTATAAACATTTGACAACTGACCTCTTTCTGTATTGAAGCGAGCTATATGAGCTACACATTAGTGAAAGTTTAAGAGAGAATCTTACAGAGTCCAGAACAGACGTTACCAGAGATAACCATCTTGCTATTTCTCACATTGTGTTCTAGTTAGCCCATGTGACCACTAGTACATGGGTAGACTGTGATTCACACAGTGGTTTTTAGTGAGGCATTTGAATCATAGTCACTGATTTATTCACATATCCATAATCTTTTTTTCCCATTGGTCAAACTTAAAAAAGGTTGAGAGACCTTTGACTTACGTATTTTGGTAATGGCTGTTAAAATCAATTCTAGCATTAAAGTCTCTAAGAATGAACAATGCATTGAGTGGAAAATTGATTAAATGGTCAAAGAACAGTCCTTTGTGGCCTCGTTTGCTTTTTCAATTAGTACAGATGTCACAGCTGGCCTAGGTGGCTCTCAAACTTTCACGAAAAATGTCCTTGAAGCATTGTCTTTTTGTGTGCCTTTTTCTTCTAAGAAAGACGATTTTGCACTGAAGTTAGCACTTTTGTATTTTTTTGTACTCCATTTTTGCAAGAAAGCAAGCAGTCACATGAATGAATTGTGCACTAGTAGGAAAACAATACTGCTAGGTGAACCTGTGTGCTTTTGAGGAACTGGATTTCTGTGTTCTGATGAATTCCACTTGTATTTGTTTCCATCCTTTAGGAATGATGGGGGTCAGTTCATGTGTATGTTTGGCAGAAGACAACTGACAGGGAGATGACTCATAACTGCAGCTACCTCAGATTGCTTTTGACCAGAATTCCCAGGTCTACAGGTGAAGAACTGATGGGAACATGTATGAATTCATTTAGGAGAGCTCCAGTAAGTCATGTGATTGAGGCACTTAACTGGGATTTAGATGATCTGAGTGCAATTCCAATCCTAGTTCCGCTACAGACTTACTATATGATATTGAGAAAGTCATCCTGGGAAAGATTTTTCACGAGCTTTTAACATTGGCCTAATTCTGCTCCCATTGACTTCTACATAAAAAGAGTTCCCAGCATATGCCATGACATGGCATATCATGGCTATATTGGGGACCTATCACTGTGTTGTCTCTTAGAAACTACAGGTAAGGTAGATAAATCCCTAATTTCATTGCTTTAAATAAAAATGTTAGGGATTAAATTAATTTCAGTGTGCAAATATGTAGGAGAAATGGATAGGAGACTGTAACCTTAACTGCACTTTCTCTCCTTTACCTGCTCTGATTGCCATGTAACGTTCATAACCGCAAACACTGAGATTGTTTCTTTATTTTAGCTATGCAAACAATTTAGTTATAATAGGCAGTAGGTTTCTTTTTTAGTGCTTTAATGTTTTATTAATTTAATTTTCCACAGTGAAATTCTTTTTTCATTTTGCCTTATAGCCTAAATTTCCCTTGGTATTTGTAATTATAATATTTGTTTCTGATTATACTGCAACATACTGTAATTCTCAACCAGCTGACAATGAACTAGAATTTGTATCTAATGTCTTATTAAAAATAAAAATAAAGACTGACATTAAGATGCTTTAATTTATTTTTTGCAAATTCAGAAATCAATTGCTTGATTAAACTTAATGCATTTAAAACTATACATTTCATCAGATGTATAAAACACATAAGCCAAAGTCAGGTCCCTTGTTGAGTGGCTATAACTATCAGCTAAGTTGCTGCAAGTTGTATCAATCTGTGTACGGACTGAATCTCTCCCATGATATTTAGAATAATAGAGAACTATGTAATGGATTAAATGGCTGACCTTTCAAAGTTAGAGGTCTGCTTACAAATAAAGCTGCTGCCAAATACTTCAGAATATCCCCCAAAACAATCAGATAATTCTGCAATTTTAACGTAACTAAAACAAATACTCCGCAACATTGGCAGTAATCATTTAGTGTCCTAAATGATGAGGCTTATTTAGCATTTGTATTCCATAAGATAAAAACTGCGTTAGTCCAAATGCTTGCACTGGCCTCTAAAAAAAGGCTGTTGACTAACGCTCTGCTTCAACAGCATTGGGTTCTTTAGTCCGTCTACATATTCTCCTCTTGTTCCTTCAGCCACCTAATATCAGGACAATTTTTTCTGCAAGGTAGCAATAAGAGGTAAAGTTGTGGATAAAGCTTCACATCTGTGCCTGGGAGTAAAGCAAGCTGGGTTCTGAAGGGATATAATTTGTATGAAGGGCTGGGACTGTGTTTCACCAGAGGTTTTGCTCTGGGTGATGGTTGTTACTTCTTCCCGTTTTAGGGAGAGACTGTGGAAAATAACTTTTCCTTTTCCATGGCACAAACTTTTTATTCCACTTTGGATAAAATGTATCTGGAATGACTGTAATGCATTTCACATTTACTAGCGATGAATCCTGACCTTTCTTTTTCAGAGATGGTGTCCGCTGGGAGACAAACTCATCCTGGGACATGAGAAATGTAAGATATGGTTAAATTAAAAAGGTCTGATTCTTTATATTTAAGGAAGAAGGATTAAAATTAGAAAGAAAATTCTGTTCTAGGAAGGTAATTTTTTTAGTCCTTGGTACTGAGGAACTCCTATGTTATTCTCATTTCTTTTATAGGAAGTTACAGCTAGTAACGAATAGGGAAATTCATTCCTGAGGCCAAAAGCATGACTACCTTTTTTGAAGATCCCACTACAACAACAATCTTCTTTTCCAGTCAGTCTCAGATGGGTCAAACAACATAGTTCTCTGGGGATATGAAAACCTGGGGGCTAAGACTTGGGATGCTTGATCCTTACTGATGGGGATGAGCAGAAGGTTATGAGCAGTAAAAACCTGAACTAGATTTTTTAGTTCTGTTGCAAGGGCTTGTGTTTGATTTGTATTTTGCAAGGAAAAGCTATTGCATGAGCTTGCCCATGATGCTATGGCTAATAACCATTCAAAGCTATCCATAATTTGGGAAAGAAATAATACAGTTTCTGTTGGTAGGATTAACATGTGATTGTTGGGTGCTATAAGTATGATTTCAGCTTGCTTCAACCACGCGGGAAAACAACTGATTTTACTGAAGATAGCATACCGAAGGCATGTCTTTCACGATGGCAATATTTCACGATGGAAGCCAAGTGAACACTTTCCTCTGTCCCAGTTCCTACCTTAGGTTTACCACAATGCAACCATTCACTGTGTGAATCTTGAGACAGAGCTGAACAGTCGACACACAGACAAATTTTTTACTCTTCGCTCCCTCCCTGCATTTTGCTAAAGTTTACTGATATTCACTGGGATTCCTGTTGGCGATTTTCAGAGCATTACACGTTGGTTTTTAGACTACCATAATGAGTAGGAGGTTATGCAAGTGGTTACTTGTTCAATAGTACAGTGTCATCAGCAAACTCTGCCGCCTAGCAATCCACTTACTCCAAATTATTAAAAAAATATATTAAACAACTTGATGGTAGTACTGACCCCTGAGACACTCCATTATTAATATATCTCTTCTTTGAGGTTATAACTATTTATTTCCTATCATTTAATCACTTTTTAATCCATGACAAGCCTTTGCCCCTTACTTCATTGTTATTTATTATCTTTAATATTCTTTTATGAGGGACCTTTTCTAAAGCTTTTTGAAATCCAAGTAAATTATGTCCACTGGGTCACGTTCATCTACTGTCTTATTAATATTTTCAGAACCTTCTAACACATTAGAGAGGCACAATTTTCTGTTACAGAGAGCTTGTTGGTTTTTCCCTTGCCATATATATGTTATGATTCTCCAAATGTTGCACTATTTTTTGTCTATTTGATTTTCAGTCATTGTAACAAACCGTAATACTCAGGACATCCCCTAAATACTTTTTAAAAAATAAGAATCATGCTAATGACTTCCGAGATCTCAGGAAGTGCTGCGATTCGTAAGAGCATAGTGTGATTTGCTATTAAGCTACTCAGTCAGTCAAATAATTTGAGGGATGGCTCCAAAACTTTCTGTGAAGAACAGTCAGTTCCAAAACAACTAATGTATTTTTTTCATACATCTTATTTCTTCAGTAGTGCTGAAATATATATAACTTCTTAGACAATTTAGCCAATTCCTGCACATATTATCCTCAATTTTTTAGTAATAAATACAAAGAAATTCAATTTTTATATAAGTTTCTTATTTGTAATAGATGAAAATAGATGAAAAGGATGATTCTGAAAATCTTGCTTTTTAAAAATGAGGTCAGAGGACTCAGGAAACCTTTTCCACCTGGCACAATTTTAATACATGATCCCTTCCAATATTGCCATTGTGTGCTAAGGCTCTGTCTCCTATGAGAGAGGTAGAGAAAATTGTTCTAGACTGGTCACCTTAGCCTTTCCCCTTGTGGGGCCTTGGGTAAGAAAACACTGATCAAAGGGAGAAAGAAACAGTAGAGCTTATGATGGTTTGTTCACCTCGGGGAAGACTGTTTGACTCTAGGTCCAGAGCAGCAAATAGGACTGAGCAGCAATATACAAACACTATATTTGCAGGTAGGTCAAAGCAGAAACCGATGGGTAGGGATGTAATGATTCAAAAAGATGTTCTATCTCTACACATGGGGAACATGGAAAATGCAGAGTCCTTCCTCTCTCCTTTTTCCTGAATGTAGGGATCGGGGAGTGAGTTTGGGACAGAATGGCACAGAATTAAAGACAGTGCATGGCCAGCAGAAGTAAAATAAAAAATTTCCCTCTCCTTGGATGATGAAGACCTCGGTGTCCTTCCAGGCAGCTGCAGGCATTCTCAGTCTGCTGCAGAATCATAGACATGTAGGCAAGGCACTGCAGGTAATCGGCAACTGGTGAAAAGTTCAAGGAGAGCTAGGTCTCAAATCACACCTAGAGTGTGAGGTCAGAGCAGGATACAGGAGCTAGCTGGGGCAAGAAGCCAAAGTTTGTCCAACAACTGGTACAGCTTCTCCATCCATTACTGTACTGGAGCTGAGTGTTAGAGACCCAGCTAGAATATACAGATTGATCTGTATAGAATATATAACCAATATTTGGGATTTGGGGCTTCTCAGCAATACTCTTTTGATAGTATTACTGCAACAGACTATGGGACTGGAGTTCTGACTAGGCTGCCTAAATTTGATGATGATGACATTTTTTGGTCAGGCTGGAGTTTCTGGTCCTGGAATTATTAGATTTGCCAGGTTCAAATCTGATAGGGCTTTCAGGCACTGGGAGACAAGTTGACCTGAAGGACTATGCCCATCACATCCAAGAAGTCAGGTGTTAAGGAACAACTGTGGTGTCACTACAGCAAAAGTGGATGTGTCCAGTGAATCCAGGCCGGTAACTAAGATCTGGACACTCAGATGATGGTGCAGTAGGATATGGATGGTCAGTATAAATGGCAAATTTTAGCAGAGACAGAAATAATTTTTCCTCAAAAAATTGCAGGAAGAATAGGTGAAAAAATATCCATCTGACAGGTGGGAATAGGTGAATCTCCTTGGGGTTTTTCAGGTTAAAAAGATACCTGTTCATTGTTGTTATTTCTTGGAAATAGTATGACCACTATTGAGGTCATATTCTTTATTTCATTTATCATTAGACTTAATATACTTAATATACTTAATATAGTAGGCTTCCAGACCTTGTATTCCTTTGTCAAAGTAATGTGGATGGACTTCTTCATAGCTTGCACAGCATTTGAATAACCATTCACACGTCCATCCTCCTCCTGGGATGGACTGTGTTGCAGCAGCCGAGTTGGTTCATAAGGCGCGTTATTTCAGTGACTGTCTCTTATCAGAGAGTTTTTGAGATCAAGGTAAAAGATTGCGTTTTGGCTACTAGCTGAGTGCAATTCCTAAATTGCACAGTTTTCCTAAAACCTGTGGAACTAACAGAAAAAAATAACTAGACCTGTCTACTCAAGTCATCTTGGTAGCAGTATGGTCTTATGCCACCTGAACAATGTCAAATCACTGAAGTCTGGGAAGATTAAAAAGGTGATGGACAGGAATTCAACAATGGATCCCTAAGAGGTGAAAATTATGATAGTAAGTTGGGTTTGTTGCCAGTGGAACAAGTCAGGTTCTGAAAAACAGTTTTTAAAATTAGTCAGATTTTTTTGATGGAAAACTATGCAGCATCATTTGTTGAAAGCAACAAAAAAGTAAGTTTCCATTGCAAACTGAAATCTCTTGGAATTTCACCTTCTTTTGGCTGATTTTCAGCATGTGCTGCTATTTCAGTGCAGAAGCTTCTTATCAGCTTTACTGTTTTTTATTACCTAATAAATCTCTAACGTAATTATACTTAATATAGTGTTGCCAAATATGCAGAAATCATGCGTAAGTCTTCCAGAATTCATAGGTTTGGGTTGTGGTTTTATTGGTGGGTTTGTTGGGTTTTTTTTAATAACCTGTTTGGGGTTCTCCTTGTTTGACTTCTATCTTCCATGCTTTTAGGAAATTGTCTAATTTTTTTCTGCTTAGGTATCAGGACTGGAAACATGATATTTTTAATGAAAGTTAATAGCCTCCTAATTAGTATAAATCTAGGAGCGAGGTCTTTAAGAAAAGCTTCAAATATCATGAGGCTAATAATAAAATTGCAAGAGCTGGCAATATTGTATCCAAAAATGAATTAAGATGCCTTATTTTGCCAGAACAATAGTCATTTGTCTCCAATTTATCAGTAGCCTTTTAACTTTTACAGTTATGTCAGAGGTGTGGAAACATTTATTTTTATTTCTTACCTACAATTTACTTGTCTCTCTCTTAACGATGTTGTCTGGGTCTTCAGGCAAAGTATTACACATCAACTTGTCATTAAGTCACAGTTTTGAAATAGATCTCTTTCCTTTATCCTGTGTATCCACTGATAATTAAATAAGAATGCCAAAGTCCTTTCTTTCCCAACAAGATTTTTTTTTCCTTCTTCTCTTTCTTTATTTTTTCTTTGTTTATATTTTTGTTCTCTCTTTCATTTTCTTTTCCTCTTTCCTTTTTATTCTTTTTTTTCCTGTTATTCATTCACTTTTCACAGTCATTAATGTCCTCCTGCCTTGAGAACAGAAAAAAGAGAGTAAAATATGTTTAAATTTTAGCTCAACTGTTAAGAAAGTTGTTGACACCTTTATTTACATGTCCAGGACAAATTGGTGCTCTGTTATGCTGGTTCGTACAAGCTATATGAAAATGTCACAATTATTAGTAAGAAATGAGGTTTTTTCCCATATTGGTACCTGTCAAAATGTAAGGAGAACCTTACACCTAAGGTTTCAAAAACATTCCTTTGCACTTTTTTATGAGTACTACTGACATGTGTGCCTCAGCAGAGCATTAATATTATTAGGTAAGCATCCAGGTGTACTTGAAAAGATTAAAGATTACCAGTTTCATAAGAGATTAAATACAGCCCCTCTATGCAGAGCTGATGTGATTTGTCTTCACCAGGCGGGCAAAATGGTGTTTGGTTTTGTCAGAAATGAGGAGATGGACCTGTCCTGGTCTTGCTCAGGGAAACAGAGAGGGATGGAGGAGACCGAGAAAAAAGGACAGTGATAGGGTGGAAGTACACAAAGGAGAAAAAGCATGAGACCGAGCCCCGAAGAAAAACTGCTGTCATGGGGAGGACGGCAGAAGTGGAAGGCTGAGGTGGTGCCTGTGGGAGGACCCAACCCAACCGGCCCAGCAGCTACTGGCAGCCACCCTGGTTTCTCCCCACCCTGTACCCACCCTGGCTTTAACATGTAAATGCCTCACCATTTAAAAATGACAGCCAAGAGAGGTAATCTTCCATAAAATTTTGACCTCTGTCATTGTGAACTTAGTATTTTTATAACCATGGACAGAAACCAGGCAAAAAAAAAAAAAATCATCTACTTAGTATCATGTGTTTTGTTTTTATTATTATTATTATTATTATTACTATACCCTATAGGAAAAACCTCATCCTCTCTACATTTTGGCAGCTCACTCAAACACTGAGGATTAGCAGGCAACTTTTGTGATCAGAAGGCTTAGATCTGCAGATATCCTTCAAACATGTAATAGTTTTCAACCCTTTAAATGTGTTGGTTTTGCATGGCAAGGTTTTGGTAGCGGGGGGGCCTACAGGGGTGGCTTCTGTGAGAAGCTGCTAGAAGCTTCCCCTGTGTCTGACAGAGCCAATGCCAGCTGGCTACAAGATGGACCCGCCACTGGCCAAGGCCAAGCCAAGCAGCGCCTCTGGGATAACATATTTAAGAAAGAGAAAAAAACAGTTAGAGAGAACTTTTGCAGCCAGAGAGAGGGGTGAGAAGATGTAAGAAACTCTGCAGACACCAAGGTCAGTGCAGAAGGAGGGGGAGGAGGTGCTCCAGGCGCCGGAGCAAGATTCCCCTGCAGCCCGTGGTGAAGACCATGGTGAAGCAGGCTGTCCCCCTGCAGCCCATGGAGGGAGGATGAGGGGGTGTAGCGATTCCACCTGCAGCCCGTGGAGGACCCCACGCCGGAGCAGGTGGAGACACCTGAAGGAGGCTGTGACCCCGTGGGAAGCCCGCGCTGGAGCAAGCTCCTGGCAGGACCTGTGGATCCGTGGAGAGAGGAGCCCACGCCAGAGCAGGTTTGCTGACAGGACTTGTGACCCCGTGGGGGACCCACGCTGGAGCAGTTTGCTCCTGAAGGTCTGCACCCCGTGGAGGAGACTCATGTTGGAGAAGGTCGTGAAGGACTGTCTCCCGTGAGAGGGACCCCACGCTGGAGCAGGGGAATGATGAGAGGAGTCCTCCCCCTGAGGATGAAGAAGCGGCAGAAACACCGCGTGATGAACTGACCGTAACCCCCACTCCCCGTCCCCCTGTGCCGCTGGGGGGGGCGGAGGTTGAAGCCAGGTGTGAAGTTGAGCCCGGGAAGATGGGAGGGGTGGGGGGAGGTGTTTTAAGATTTGGTTTTATTTCTCATTCTTCTACTCTGTTTTGCTTAGTAATAAATAAGATGAATTCCCTCTCTAAGTTCGGTCTGTTTTGCTCGTGATGATAATTAGAGAATGATCTCTCCCTGTCCTTATCTCAACCCGTAAGTTTTCTTTTCATTGTACCTTTTCTCCCCTGTCTAATGAAAGAGGGGAGTGATAGAGTGGCTCTGGTGGGCACCTGGCCCTCAGCCAGGGTCAACCCACCACATTAAAGAACCTAAATTATATTGTACTTCACTCGGAAGAAGTTACATTCGTTACCAGAAGACGACATAAAAAGTCCTAAGTAGCACTGCAAAAATATCTTGCATGCTGCACGTAGATCAGAACTGACTTCCTAAGGGCGTTTTTCTTCCTATTGCTATTATTCTATATGCATCCCTCAGAAGCAATGTCAAAATTCAGTAGACCGCTGAGGTGCATAACTACCAGTTGCTATCCATTTAAGAAGGAAAATCTGCTTAGGTGTTCGATATTAGAAGCCTAGATTATTGCAGCCTGGTTTTAATTCTGTACGTTTTTATAACACATCAGATTAATTACATTCTTAGTTTTATTGCACAGTGAAAAGACCATCATCCATTGTAACCACCAATACTTAATTCAAACACAAGACTGGGAATCTGCTTTGGACATCATCTATGATCTCTGGCAAATCCTAGGAAGTCTCTGCTACACCTTTTTAGCTCATATTGAAAAGTACATTGAAAATGGTTTCACAACAGGACAATATGAAAAACTAAACCCCACAAAAATACCCCTATTTGCAGTAGTAAAGGAAGTATGGCCTTCAAATTCTAAAATGTTTTCTCTCCGATGGATTAAAATAGTTCTATGCTTCAGTGTTCTTATCTCTCACCTGTACAGTTGTGGTGGATCAAGCTGTCATAGATGGAGTGATAGAGATGCACTTCACTCACAAGAGAGAAGCAGAAATATATTTTATTAATAACAAAGTGAGTTAACAAAGTTCAATGGTAAATGTGACAGTGGTTTAACAAGATTCGATAGCAAGGTACACTTGATACAAATCTGTCAGGGCGACAGACACTCACTCCCATTGAGTGATGAGGTTCAGACAAGACCCGCTTGCATTCTAAACTCCTACTCAGAGGAGTCTAGGTGTATCTGGATCCAATCCTAGTCCCAGACTTGGTCAACAGTTTATGTCTAAAGGATTATATGTGCACAATCAATCCTTTATATCACTTAGCTAAGATTTTCAAAGTTTCAATGCGTCTATTCCCAATTCACTTACTATTTGATGCGATAAGGATTCTCTCAGCCTCGAGGAGTAACCTTGAGAAGCATCCCAACTCAAGGGGAGATCCTGTTGTGTAGCCTGCTGCCGTGCAGAACTCAAAGGGCTCTTGGGCTGCTCACTGTTTATGGGGTAAGATGGTTGACTAACAGTCGTATTTGTGTACCAACCACAGATGATAGTTTCTCCCAAATTTGGCTTGAGTTGGACATTGACCAGCACTGTGGTTAGGTGGGCGCATTGCTCAAATTAGCCCTTGGTTATTGTGGTGTTATCTGTCTTCAAATTCACTTTGAGACGGACGCAGCCATCACGACCAGACACATCCATTACCCCTGCCGCAGGTGGTTATCGCTTCAGCAGGGTTATGGGAAATAAAGGTCAGGCTGAGGGGGCGGAAGCACACTGTCACACAAGAATGTACTAGATCATGCAGTATGTTCTGGGACTTGTGTTTTACAAGACTATGCTTTCCATTTTCATGTTCAGTTAGAGTTGCAAGCCATATACAGGGAAATCAACAGCAGAGAGCAGAACGCAAGCTCAGGAGTACTTCTCACATCTTCCCAGTCACGGGTTTATTGTTTCTTCCCCTCACCTGCTAGCTTTCACATGTTTAGATTGCAAATTCAAAGACAGGTATATAAAAAATAATTTTATATTTTACATACTTTATATAATATTATACATAATACTATATTTATTATAACATCATTTGGTTTATATTTTTATATATTTATTATATATGGATATATTTGAGAAATGTCTTTGTGTACTAGAAAAATCACAGCCTCTCCTCACAACTTGCCCATTACTATTTCTGATCCTTCACATTTTTTACATTAAATTTTATAGTATCATACAGTGTTTTTTCATGCAAAGCATTGTGCAAGTGTGTGCAGGATTATAACAATAAATGCTTCTCATCACCAATTAAAAAGCAAGACAAGCAAATCCACAATGGATAGTTTCCAGTAAAAATAAAAAAAAAAAAAAAAAAAAAGAGAGCACTCTGGGAATATTAAGATGAGCAAAGGGGAGGTTCTGAGGTGAGATCTACAATGCAAAAATTGGATCCTTGTTTGTTTTAGTAGACTACCTAGTAAAAGAGTTCTAACTCTTTTAAACATCACATTCCTTCACAGGTTTTGGGAGTCAATCATCCAGGTGGAAGAAAGCTCTGTGGATAGCTTGGCAGGTCAAGGGAGCTCAGGTCAACTAACTGACCTTGTTAATCTGTGGAGGCAACTAAGACCATCTGGCCTAGACCCCCTGTCATCTACCTCTCCATGAAAGTAAAATCCATCTCAGATACTTAACTACCATAGAGGATCTGCTTCCTTGGTAAACCATGTTAGAAAAGGAGAAAACCAAAAGCCTCCTCAAGGGAGAAGGGTACTGGGAGTAGGACTCTCAGAATCTAGTGGGACAAGAAGAGAACCTGTCCTTCCTAACCATCATTTAAAGGTGGTGGTGGATCACCCACCAAGGACCAAGGACCTGCTACCAGAGGGAGTGAAAGATAATGGCAGCCCTCCTACAAGTGAAAATAAGTAATGAAAAATTTATGACCTGTATTGTAGAAATTGCTGCTGGATAGTCCCCAGATAAATTAAATTAATAAAGTTGCAGCCTAATTAAGCCATATCTTTCTGTTTTCTTGCATGGCTGGGGCAACGATGCAAACTCAGCAGAACAGAGGAAGGGAAGGATAGAGTTTGAAGGGCTGAGGTTTGAAAAGCAGAAGACTGAGTATATTAAAAAGAAACTCTAAACAAAGGTGGCATAGACAATGCGAGCAGAGGTTTTTGGCTATGTTATTATGCTTAATTTTAAGAACATTACAGTTTACGGAAGTTTCAGAATTGTAGGGGGAAAAAAACATTTAGGCAATGAAGAAAGAAAAGGGAATTGGTTCTATGAGAAATTTTTTATTGAGTGAAATAGGTGAGTGCATTTTGGAAGAAAGTGAATGAGACCACAGAATTTTAGGTGCTGCACAACAGAGAATGAAAACATTTTTTTCTATTGTATTTGAACTTTAAAAGTTCCCAAACCTGCAACATATTTAGAATTTGTCTTCCAAATATAATCAAAAAGGTAAAATAATACAGAAATAAAGCATTTGAATTTATAGAATTTAGAATTATAGAACTGATTTTGGGGGTTTGTTAGATTGTTTTACTGGAAGCTTTCAGAGAGAGTTGACTGGAAACTTTTATCACACTGGAATTTTCCTTCTGCTTGAGTTTTCTAGACTTTTTCAGCTATCCTGAATTTCATACTATGTAAATATACTGTATTTTGTGTGAGCTCTTCATTATATATATTAAAAATATTAACTTAAAAAGTTATCATAATTCCAATATTCAAAACCACTTGATTGAGATGGAAAATGTATTAGATTATTCAGAGAAAAAATAATTCTTAATACTACATTCTAATCTCATACTCATGAGTTAAAATGTGATATTTGTCACAAAAAAATAATTTCTGTTTTAACACTTTAAAATGAATGGTGGTGATGTTTTATTCTTTTTAATACTATCCTTATGAGACAGAAGAGTATTTGTTTAAATAGGAAAATGGAACTTGCTTTGTAAAGTAATCCTCAATTACAGGAAACTAATGGGGTTTGCAGACCTAGAATTCTTTTTTATATATTTTGAATGTGTAGTTTTCTGTGAAAACAAGTAGCAACAAGATTTGACCTACTTTGAGTACCCTCCATGAACAATGATAAAGTTTCTTGCCTTCTCCTGGACAGTTTAAACCTTTAGTCTTCTTCGGTTTAAACCTAAACCTTTCTGCAACACACAGGGACAAAGATTTAGCTGAGCTAAGCAAAACTGCCATCATCAAGTGCAGTAATAAACAAATTGAAAAGTAGCATTTTTAGTCTTTTAAAAAATATAATGCAAGAAGAAGTGTGGGAGTGAACATGATATTCGGTCCTGTTGACTTTGGTAAGACATCTTAGGCTTAGAGCAGCATTTGTGTGTAAGGGTCTTGTCAAAGTGGGGCACAGCAGCAGTCATGCTCATGCTCATGCCCACATGTGTTGGAAAGATCAGAGTTGCAGCATAGCACATCCTTCTCTGGATCTGGTAGCAGCAGCTTACAGGACATTACAATTTCAACTCATAAAACTCACATTTTGTTTCGTTTTGTTTTGTGGTGGTTTTTTTTTTCTTGTGGCTTTATGGAATTATATTCTGCTGCTTACTTCCATTTGCACAATTGTGTTTACATGTTTCAGATACAGAGCATGATGTGCTATTTTGTGATTTCCAGAGTTATTAATATTTGGCTTTTTAAATGTTCAGTACAGTGATTTAAGTCATCTGGCTAATCAAGCAACGTACAGAAAGAATAAAAGTGGATGAACAATAGAATAGAGTTACAACAAATTTTTTGAGTGCCGTGACATATTATCTGTTGGCAATAAAACTACATATTATGTCTGCATTCTATGTAATTACTCTTTGAAGTGAAAAATTTGCAGATTGAACTTTCTCAAACTTCCTGACACAAATTGCTTTACTAGATATTGATTTAAAATTAGAAGTAAAACTTGTGAGAAAAATGAACATTTGCTACTTGTCTTGACAATGCACGAATAAATTCCTTACTTTTCTGAACTTCAGTTTTATTAAGTAACTTTCTATAAGACAAGTTTCAGCAGATCAGCACAAAATTTTCTTAATTTCATTACAGGCTGTAAATTAAAATTAATGAGGCTGACACCCACAATTAACAATGAAAAATGCAGATTGTTATAATTACTTAAGCAATAACATTGCTTTACATAGAAGACTTAAGGTGCTCCACAAATTATTTACAAGTGTTACATAAAACACAAAAAATGACAATTTCAATTTATTTTGTCAGTATAAAAAACAAAAATCCTTACTAAAACCTTTCTCATTTGGGAATCTCTCGCCATGCATAATTAAGCAAATTTGATTGCAATTAAGCCTGGCTTCTACAGTGGAGTTTTAATTAATGCAAATCTGGCATCTACATCTATAAGATTAATTTTCATGAATTAAAAGAAAACAACAAAGCATATTTGAAAGTGCAGTTGTATTGTTGAAAGGATGGAATGTAAAATCTGATTATTTTGCAGTCTTCCATGTGGATAACCTTTGACTTATACTTTAAGGAGGGGTATTTTATTTGGATCTGTTGTTTTGTTTCTCAAGGCATTATTAGGCAGGATCATAGCAATTACACTAAGCTTCTTCTAAGGAACATCTTAAAATGTAATTATATACATTTAGAAGAAGAAATGAATGATAATATAGGCTAAGGAGTGAGGGCACCATTACACTACACAATGCTTTTTCTAAAGTCATCATCCTTGTCTTTTGTTTGGGGCCTAGAATATTCTGTGGAGTCTGTGGGAGTACTTGAGATATTTTCAGATATATTTTAATAAGATCTCCTCTTAAAATCCCAGACCTGGAATGACTTCTATAGGACAGAAGAATTTTTATTTTTTATTTGTTTAGCAGAGTGATTTGAACTGATTTTTTAAGTGTTTCCTGTGTCTTAAATTTGTTTTTATTTAATTTAGTACCTTTAAAAGAAAAAGAAAATTCTTTACTGGCAATTCCGTTCCTTTGAAATTGTCCCATAAGAGTCACCTATCCTGTCGTTCTTTCCACATAAAAAAGTTCTGGATTTAGAAACAACATGGCTTGTCTTGCTCTTAAATACAGTACTATGTAATTTTATTTTGTCATTTGCACAATAAATACTCATACGGAATCAGACCATTAATGAGAGCAACAGATATTGCATTAAAAACTTATTCTCACTGACATGCAAGAAGGTAAATAACTCCTTTTTTTTTATCCAGTCTCTCCTTACAAGTGTCAGAAGTCAGGTAATTCCAAGGAGGCATTGATCCAGTTGGCAGAAGTGTCCTGTTATGAAAAGTTGAATTTTTTAATTTCTCGAAATGTATTCCAGTATTTTATTCTATTGTTAACCATTGTTGCTGTATTTTTCTTGTGTCTTGCTTTGAAAAAAATATGCAATGGGTATGCAGAGAAGAAATTGCTTCCGTTTTAGTCAACGGTGAGAAGGCTGAGCCAAACCCACGTTGGAGGGAAGGTGGATGCCAAGATACAAATGCCTCTGGGAGAAAATTAACAACCAAAACTCTTGTATGCAGACTGCTGGAGGCGTGTGACCCTGGTGTGAGAAGTAAAATTACAAGCAGTGTAGTTTTTCTTCCTATCTAAACCAGCTTCTTTCTGATTTCTTTCCTCTTCTGTTCAAAACCCAGAAATCTCCCTTTCATTACGTGAAATACCATCTAAACTGAAGATTTCTCAAAGATGCTCTCTCAGGGGAACTGTTCTTTTATACCTGTATCGGGGAGAGTACAAAAGCATCTCCTCATGGGGCTATAAATGCTGCCACATTCGGTTCCTGCAGTATAGCTGTTATTCCGGCTCCCAAAGGTACCTCCCAAAGCACCACGCTGAGGGTGCTCATAGAGCGCTAGAAACAGCAGGAGGTGAGTCCAGCTTTACAGTCACATGCATTGCTTTTGCACCAGGGGGTTTATTGACATAAAGTGCATTTCATTTGGTGTGCTTTACAACATAGCCGTATTTACAAATTTTTTATTACTTACATTTGTTTTCAGTATATTAAATCATAGTATTTATTTGGGTTGAAATTAAAGTCTAGTATTACCAAGTATTTATAGCAGGTTTAGTCAGAAGATTTCTAATTTGATTTTTCCAAATTATCAGCTCAAAAAGCAAGGTAATGGACAGAAGGTGTCCTGCAAGTCTCTGGTTAGGGATCAGCTTCTGCCTCTGCGAGTCTGGAAGAGCAACAGAATAAGTGCTTTGTGACTTAAATGATAATATCTTTTTCACCAGAATAGTCAAGTGTCCATCACCATCTCCCCTCTCTAATTTAGACATACTTGGCACTAGAAACCTGCATTTAAGCACCTGTATTGCTCCCCTAAGGTTTGTGTTTGCATGTTTGTTTTTTTAAATTATTTTTCCTGTGTGTGTGCAAAAGCGAGATATTTGTAGAGTTATATTGTCTGTCTGTATCCAGTGTTTGATAATTTGGACAATGTTTCAAAACAGGTTCCTTAACATGAATTGATACATAAATATTTGAGCACGTTTTGTAGATTGCTGAGTATTGGCAGCTCATTTTGTTTTCCCCTTACAGAAACTGACTGCTTCCAAATGACTAGGTTGCTTGAATGTTGACAGATGAAGGCTAGTTTAGATGATGGCGAAGGAGAGACTTGGGCATGTGCTGTATGATTCCCAACAGGGAAACTGCTGTACTTTAACTATAGGTACCTAGCCCCATCTGAGTGAATCAGAGCATCAAAGCTCTCACCTTTTGAAAACATTAGATGCCTGTAAATAATTTGTTTGGGCACCCTATGAGTTCTAGGAAACTTGTAGCAAAGATCTCTTGTAGAAAGCCATAGACATGTTCAGACTTTCACTGCTCTTTGGAACATGTGTCATTTCTCAGCATACTTTTATCCACTTGTGGTTCTGAATACTACAACCATGACAGTCGTAACTGGGCAGTTCCCAGCTTGCTTTTTCTTCCCCTTTTTTTTTTTTCCTTTTTTTTATCTCTTACTTCTTCTTCCCCCCCCCCCCCTTTTACCCCTTTTTCCTTTTTCTTTTTTTCCTTTTCCCCCTTTCCCCTCCTACTTCCCTCTTTTCCCCTTTTACCCCCCTTTTCCCTTTCTCTCTCTGTTTTTTTTCTTCATTTTTCTTCTTATCTTTTTAAGATGAGGTAAAAGCAGTCATTCCTCCTAGAAACAGAGACAGTGTTTGTTTCTCAGTCTGAGTGTTTCAAACCTTTATCGTTAGGTAGCATTCACTCTTCAATGGCATCTTCTAACCACCAGGTTAGGCACTAGTCTAGCTAAAGGCTGCCCTTGCCCCTTTGTTAAAAGAGTGAGGAAGAATCAAAGGAGAGATATCAAAGGGGCAAGGTACAGTAAGTTTGTTTCTATAGCACAACACTTAGAACAGTCTTCTGCTATTGCAAATCAGTGAGATTTGGGGCTTTTTTGTTTCCCACATTTGTTGTTTCCCAATGATTTTCAGCAGTCTCAGACATGACATTTTTCCACATCAATCATGTAGGAGACCAATTTTGTAGACATCCTCTGAACAAAGTCAATGTGCATGCACACACATATACTCTTGAAAAAAGGCACATCCCACGGAACACAGCAACAACTACTTTGGTTAAAATTGTGGTCAGAGAAAGAGGTTGTGGTTCCCCTTTCTTTCATACAATTAGTTAATCAAGCTTTTCCTGAAAGTTTTATAACATTGTGGGTGAAGAATGAATGAAGACATCAAAACTCTTGAGATCAGAGAAAGATTATCAAAGTTAATGAGAATAAGGAAAATTAAGAGATCATTAATAGTAATGATACCAAAATGAGAACTAGGAAACCAGTCCAGGAAAATCTAGAGACTCTTATGCCAGTCATTAATCTGAAGACTATGATTAAAATATAAGCAATTCCATCAGCTTGTTGTGCAAACATGCTGAGAACATCCCTCTTCTGGCTCGAGTTTTTCAAAGAAGCCTAGGGCCATTAGGCACCTAAATCCTATTAATAAACCCTTGTCTTGGTCTACAACTTTTCAACATCTAAAAAATAATAAAGGCACATTGAGCTGGTATTTCCTGTTTCATGTTCATTATGCATTGAAGAGGAATTGAGAAATACTTTTTCTCCTCCAGTTATGAAAGAATTATAAAGGTCTTTCCTAAGTGAGTGAAATAAGTGCAGATTTTGTGAGTCTATGCCAAAATCTATTTAATTAGGTCATCATTCTTAGGAAAATAATGCACCAGCAGCTTCAGAGAAAGTGCAAGGCATGACATATTTGAATTAACTCTATTTAATTAAAGGAACACCTTCTGAGGGTCTCAGATTTCATGGGACAATCTAGTTGTCACTGTGACTGCTACTACATGCATCCTAGAGCTCAGATTTCTTGTTGTACTTGTTAATTTTGTTTTGTTTTGGAAATACCTTGTTTTATATGGGCAGTGATCAGAGCAAGAGGAAGAGACCAGGCAGCTGGGTCAAAAGTGGCAGAATTGCCCATGAGTAATGAAATGCGGTGGAGAGGATGGAAAGGGAAAAGGAGCAAAGAGGATGAAAGAGAATTCTGAGCAGGGTAAGGAAGGGAAAAAAATTAAGATGGGAAAGGAAAAAGGATGTAAGTGAAGGGTGACACCTAATTGTAACAATAATTCAGACCTTTCAAATGGAAAGTAGTAACTCCTGTTTCTGTGTTTCCATATGTACGACAGCTTCCCCACCTCAGTCTGGAAATGAACGATTTTGTGTGTTAGGAAGGTCACAACTAAGTTGCTGTGCACTAAGAGTACAGCTGCAGCTGTTTTAGTTTGTGTAGATAAAATCACAATGCATTTGGTAAAACTATAGTAGATGTTCTGACTTAAAAACATGTTTTATACAAATTTTCATAAATTAATAAAGTTATTTCTGAAAAGATCATTATTTTTACTTTGTTTCTTGATAGAGCTGTGTTCTTCTCACCTTCTTGACTGTGAAGGGAGACAACTTTTTCCTGAGCCTCTTGGGAAAAAGAGTTGAAGGGTAGTCATTCTGAAAAAGGCGAATAATAATTATGATCTGATCTCATCCCACTGAAAGTAGCTAGAGATTGTTAAAAGAGTTGCCCTCCTATGAGGGCTCTTATTTGAGTTTCTGTGACATGCTTGCTTGGTTTGCTGGTTGGTTGATTGGTTTGTTTACTGCTAATGGTAAAGATATACTGTAATCAGTGGTGAGGATATGAAAGAGAGATTTGGAAGGGATTTGAAGTATGATTAAGGGAGAAACACAAGAAAAGTTAGAGAGAAGAATGAAGAGAAACTGATGTGTAGAATATGGGCACAAGGATCTTCAAGGAATGGAAGACAGAAAATTACTGGATATATGCACTGGATCTATGGAATGAAGACAAAAAGTAAAAATTCATTGTGCACATAATCTGCTTTCTGCTATGTTTAGGAAATAAAACAGCTGAATTGAACTTACCTGGCCACTACACTACATTCTGTGCTGCTCTAGAAAAGCATAAGAAAATGTGAGAAGACCAAAGACTTTGTTCTTCTAAGTTAATTTTTTAAAATGAGAAAGATAAAAAGGAGAGTACTGTACTAGAACGATCAGTATTTCCTTCTTTGAAATTAGTGTCTGAGACTTGCTATTTGTAAAGTTGAGCATTTACAGAAAAATGCAACCTGGACGTGTATTTACATCTTCAAGATTTGCAAGTGAATAAGGGTGATT
Source organism: Balearica regulorum gibbericeps (assembly GCF_011004875.1). Taxonomy (NCBI): domain Eukaryota; kingdom Metazoa; phylum Chordata; class Aves; order Gruiformes; family Gruidae; genus Balearica; species Balearica regulorum. Next base: position 174,462,039 of record NC_046184.1, read on the forward strand.
GTGATGTACATCTGAGGAAAATTGTAATTATCTCCATAAGGAAGTTAAGTTTTAAAAGTCCAAGTATGTAGGGCAAGAAGAAGGAGGAAACCCCCAACTAAACACAGAAAGAAATCTAGTGCCCATAGTGATGGTGGTCTTTATACAACAAACCAATTTTTAAATCTAAGATTTTTTCATCATATGACAATTATGTGATAATTACAATACACTTCTAATATAATTTAGCCTAGTTCTTTATCTAGAAAGAAGATAACCCTCAAAACAAATATAGACTTATTTTGTCCAAATATTTTAAGTGGTGGTCTTTTTTTCTCTCCCATTAATTGATTTGTTGGTTTAAAGTTACTGACCTGGAAGCTTAATCAGTCTAATATGTGATACCTTTTCTTTTGCCTCCTCTCTGTGCTGCAATGATTTTAGTTAAAAGACAATAATAATAATAATGTCTTACACATTGAAGTTGAAAAATGAACAAATATATGATTTAAAGTAGCAAATTTGATTAAATTAACTTCTACATTCCTCCATTAGCCTTACAACCCACAAAATTTTCTGTCACATCCAGTGATTTCTGCACTTTCCCATTTACTGAAGCATAGTATCAATAACATAATTTGCATGTGACTTTTCAAGGTAGTTTTATATAATGTAAAAGGTGTATTTGGAGAATTCTATATTATTCCTTATAGTATTTTATTATTCCATAGTCTTTGCAGGTCAATCTCATTCTTCTTTTAATAACATGAATTGTTATTGCTTATTCACACCGTAGAAATTAAGGCCATTATTGTCTGTGTCAATGTTTGGTTGAGACTGGGTTGAGAACAGGATATTCTGGATTTAAACTTTGTAATAGCAATTTCCTTATAGTGCTTTCAGTGACCAGAATCCTGCAGCTAACTCAATGGAAAAGTTTAGAAAATGCAATTTGCTCGTGAAGACAGTGCTCTGCCATCTTGAAAAATACAGTACAAGGGCCTGAACAGATCAGTTAGCTCATGATTTTGAGTCAGTGCTCGTGGCTGAAGAACATAAGTTTTTAAGGTCTTGCAGATGAGTTTAGGAAGTTATTTATAAGGTGGATCTGTACTGACAAACTAATTATAGCATCAGTGGTGTTAAACTTATAAAGCGTTTCTGTAGAAAATTCATTTCCGCTTGAATTGCTGTTTATAACAGACAGAAGCAAACATTTTAGTAAGTTGAATCGTGAATGGTCTCATATGCTTATGGAATGCATTTTGTAAGAAACTTCTGTAACATTTTTCTTTTAACTTTTCTGGAAAGCTGTAATTAATATGCCTTGTAAAATCAGTATATTTCAGTAATTAAATGTTCATGCTTCTAATACAGCATGTCACTAGATGTCACTCTGGATTCCATTATTTGGTATTCTGATGATTTCTACCTTTTTCTGCCTTTCTGTGTCTACTTTCCCCACAACAAACCTGAATAGACAATGTAAAATGTGCATGAATAACACAGAATTGCTGACTGAATGTCAATTTTCTAGTGTGTGACTTCTATTGATCATTCATTATTGACATGAAGGTCTCTAGTGTCTCTGCTTTCCTCTTTAAACTCTTTCTCAGCTAAAATTTCCAAGCAACAGAATCAGGCGGCCTTGAAGAACGGGATGATTCAGGTCTCTTAGGATGTTTTACAGAGTACTTTGACCTCAGGAAGGCATCAGAGGCACTTTTTATAAAGACTCAACAACTGTTTGGAATAAAAATTTAAACACTGGAAAAAAAGAACCTCCTACTTAAATCGAACAGCTTTCATTGACACTTTTTTGGTGTAACTATAACTGTCTGCTTTTGGCAAACATAAGGACTTTTTGAAACAGTTTTTTTAAATGTACACATTTCCCTTCCTGTAGCCAATAAAATATAAATAGCATTTTCATGGTGACGAATGACGTGTATTCTATGATCATGGTTCCAGGATTTTATTTCTTTTAGCTTTGTATACATTAATTAAGTATACACAATCAGGGCTGAGTGCAGAGACAGCTAAATAAACAAATGACACTGTAGAAAGGTCTTTCTGCATACTAATCATATCCTACATCTGCAAGCAAAAGCTCTATAAATCGATTTGCTCTTTCACATCAAAAGACAAACAGTGAGGCAAGTCAGCAGTTCCTTTGTCAAAGTCACAGAGATTGCTGTTCTTCACAAATGCATTTCTACAGAGCTGAATTCAACCATTTGATGATTAGCATTATTGGCAACTCTTCAAAGAAGATTCATCAAGTAATTTGCAATTGGATTGGTTGCCATTTTTGTGATTCTACCCCATGAAATTGAACAAAAAATGATTGACATTTGAATTCTTACTTGGAGGACAAAGTGAACTAGCATAAGAAAAAGAAGCAATTGGATTCCCAAGAGGTTGGGAAGCTGCTGTGATGTCTCTGGTGATTCCCATGTGGTACAGATCAGATAGGTCTCAAAATGAAATGAATTGGCAGGGCAGAGGCAAGCAGGAAGATGTAGCTTCCTGTGAATACAAGAAAAAATAAATAGGACCAAAGCACTAAATTTTTTTAGATGTCAATTTATATATCTGGATGTCTGTGGTTATGTAACCCCTCTAAACTCTCCATCTATTCCTGTGAAAAATCTCACTGACAAGGAAGGAAAATCAGTCTATCAATTCATGTGCTTTGTGTGCAAGAATTGAGTTCTCTGCTATCAGTGCACATTAGATATGTATTGCAAAATGAAAGAATAAGACAACATATGTGTCCGTGCATGTAAATAATGGGCAGCTGTGTGAGAAACTGCAAAGCGGTGTGATTGAGTAGGGGAACTGTTCAGCCGTTGATAAAAAAAACTTGCTGGAGATTTTATATTCTATTTTCTGTTATTTTCTTTTCAGAAATTATGAATTAGAATCCTCTCTCTGCCCTGGCAAAATTACAAAGACCTCCTTTGAGCGTGCTATTCCCTGAAACAGGGGAAGGATGGAACTTAATGCAGAAAGGTATAGATAGAAAAGGAAGTGTACATGAGCTCATTTGCTGATAGCTCCGTAGCTCTTTTCTTCTGCAGGATATTTATTATATGCTTTTTTGTTATAATGAAACTCATACTTGCACAGCCTTATTTTTGGAATAGATTTTCTCTCCTATGTTTTGATCTCTACTGCCTACAGATATTTTTGGACAGACTGATCCTTCAGTTACCTTTTTATGCTACCTAAGCTCAGGTAAATCTACTCCATATACAGTTATGAAAGCTGAAACTTGCTGAAGACTTATTTCTAATATCCTAATTCTTTAATTCTGCAATGTAAATAATCCCACAGAACTGAGAATAAGTACTTGTACATCAGGGTAGTACCCTAGGTAAGATGATATATCAAGTATAAAGTAAAATATAAAGTAAAAAAGTGGCAGAATTCACTGGGAATATTGTTAAAAGAATGTCAAGTGATTCAAATTATCTTTCACATTTTCATTTACTTTAATATGGGGTAAACTTGAGATTTTTTTCAACCAGGTATCTTTCCAGATGTCTTTCTAAAGAAAAAAAAATCCACCCAAACCAATACAGTTCCTTAATTGTGGGTTTGAACTGAAGTAGACTTCCATCATCTAAAATTATGACTCACAGATAGCTAAAGGCTGAACTTGAAATCATGTCACTATGGTAAGTATATCCAAGCTGCCTTTCCAAACATATTTGTTCAATAATAGTAATGACAAAATTACTTTTCTAGGCATGACACAGATGGGAATACTGCTTTACAGAACATATAACACATAGTAATTGAATTTCAGAAGGCTTTGGGTTACATTGTCCAGGATTAATTTGCTTCAAAAAGTGAAGGATGGATTTTGAAGGTAGCTGGATCCCTACACATAGGGTGCAGGGTCTTCCTCACCTGATCCTGAGTCTGGTGGAAGCAGTCATTAAAATATGTTCCTTCTACAGTCCCAGTGGCTGACCTTATGACCAAGGGTGCAATACCTACCTGTAGTGCAATGGCTACCTCTCTAGGCTGTAATACTTACCAAAATAGATATTTTGCTTCATGATAGGATTAATACAACTGCCTGGTATTGTATGAAATCATACAAACAACTAAGGGTGTTAAACACCTTCCCAAACTTCAGGTGTTGAAGTGAGGTACTAAGGCTAGGAATGTGGTATCCCTGAATCCTGCCTGTCAAGAGCAGGAGGACTGGGCAGGCTGACTGGGAGGAGAAGCTCCATTAAAGAATGACAGGCGAGACTCAGTGTTATTAAAGGTGATAGGGTAAAGATATTCCGAATACTGTCTAGAGGAATATGACACCACACTGCTTTTGGTGAAGCTGTCATACATACATACATAAATATATGTGTGTATATATATCTGTATGTATGTATATGTGACAAGTGTAAAATCATTAGGTGGAGAAAAATATCTGACATTTTTCATTTTTCTTTAAATGACTGTCCATGGCACAATGGCACATATATTATATTTTAAGGAAGCTGATGCTTGTTTCCTCTTCATCATATTTCTGTCTCTCTTGCAAGTTATGTCATAACATTAATGTTCGTAGTACTTCCCAAATAAAAAAAATAAAAAAACCCCACCTGTTATCTCAATGAAATACACTGACTTTTAATTGAATAGAAATGTAAAAATAAAAAAAAAAAAACCAAACAAAAAAATCCCACAAAAAACCACTCTAAATAAAATTATTTCAGGAAGTGATTGTCCTTATTTATAAGTTATATCAAATAAATTCCAATCTTGTGTTAAATTGTTCAAGGAAATTCAGCATCTGAATCTGCCTAATGACATGAGTATTTCAGCTTTTTCACATGAAATCTTACTTTAAAGATCAAGTGAACAGAAAGAACCAGTGACGCTGATTGGTGTTGATATTCTAATAGCTTTGATCTTTGCACCAGTAAGAGATCCCTCACAACATAATTTGATACTATGAAAAATAATGACAATATAATTAATATATATTCTGAAAGATCTGTGACTATGATATATATGGCCTTATTTGAAATAACTATAATTTTACACCTTTGTTAATTTGATTCATTCAATGCCATATTCAGTTCTGGAGTAAATATATGTGACTTACGAAGTGAACATATCTGCCTTTGTAATAGACTATGGATAAAAAAATTACAGTAACATCTAGAGAAATAGAAGGTTTCAGTAGTACTGTCTTAGTGAGTTTGAGGAAGATAATTCGTTGGATATTTTACCAGATGCTGATTCTTGTATGTAGTTTAAGTGTTTAAGTATTTTTGGTGTGTGCTATTCAGTATTTGTCTTCAAAAAGAGATTCATCGCCTTGGTGATCCAGGTTTTGCGTAATGGTATATAAGCTCTTATAGAGTATCGTCCTCACTGTTCAGAAAGTTAGTTCTTTGAGTATTTTATCTCCAAATTATACTAGCATTAGAGAGAGATTGTTTTTATGAGCGGAAGTCAGGATATCAGTCATATTAATTGGCTAGGTCATAAAGCTGTGAATTGATGAAACTAACTACTGTTCTAAGGGGAATACTGTGGTAATGGATTTTAAGAAGACATCTGATTCTGGGGATTATATTAGCCAGACTGACTATTCATTCAGTAGCTGCTCAGAGGTTACTGCAGTGCTTTGTATTTTCCTAACTATAGTAGTGCTAGCCATTTTCAGTGCAGTCTTTGTAGTCTACAAACTCTGGCCAATGTTTGCCAATCAGATGTAAATTACAAATGCCAAACAACTAGAGTTTCCTTTGCTGTTGTGGCAGTTCACCTCTGAAAACCTGTCCATTTGGGGCTCAGATATAAATAGAAACCTGAGCAATGCACTACCTAGAATGGAAATAGCTCACTTCAGATCCCTGGGACTAGTCATTCAGCATTTAGTCTTCCCACACAATGCAGGTAAAATATGAGGCGAATTACAACTAGCCTCAGAAGGAGGGTACCGTCAAGCTCCTAAGAAAATAGGTTTCATTGGACTAGAGCAGGGAGACTAGCAAGGCTAAAGTTCTAAAGACTCTTTCTGTATGAAATAGTTATTAGCTAAAATACTTAAATAGTCTAAGAAGTGGTTGAGCGCCTAATTATTAGGTTAGACTGATGTTACCTCTTTCAGACATCTTGAACATCTATTACTGATGGTAACCTAGCTTCAACTAAAGAAGATTGAGTTTCCATTTGGACAGATTTATCCAGTAGATAGGGCACTGCCTGACCAGATGGAAGATATCAGCCTTATCCTTCTAGTGCCTAAGGAGAGATCTCTGTTCCTCTGGGTCAGTTCTTTCTCTTGACAGTGGAGTGCAAAGAAAACAGCACGGCTTCTGCAAGGGGACTGAGTATTATCAGGATAGTGTATGGGCTGGTAAATAAAGCATATTCTTAGCTCATGGATGAATTGTGTTATCCCTCTGAATTAGCTAGTCCAGAGAAAGATATTATGCACAAGGAAACTGAAACTAAAGTCACATGGATCACCCGTTGACTTCCCATGGCATACTGCATGGACTCTGCAGGACTCTGACTCCTGACCGTAGTATGCTACAGTTCTCATCCTGCCGTGGACATTGAGGATGAGGAATGCTTCTTTACTTTGCCTCTCAAGTGTTCTGAACGCCTGACGATACAAACATGAACGTGAGAGTTTGGAAGTGGCCCTTTAATTAAAGAGTAGCATTTGTTGAGCAAAATTTTATGTCCTGGGAAAAATTTAAAGGGAAAAGCTGGAAAAGTTCTTCCTATTTCACTCTTGTTCCCTTATCTCCCTCCCTCCTTTTTTCCTTCTTCTTCCCTTCTTTCCTGCTCTCTTTCTGTCTTTCTTCTTGCTAGAACTCTCTATTGGCATTCAGCTTTTCCTTCAAACAGCCTTTTACCCCTGAGGCACTGGTAGATTTCAATCCAGGAACCCACAGTCATTTATTTCTGTTTGCTGTCTCCTGGACATTGCAGTGATTACTAATCAGGTGCGGTGTTAATCTATTTTCTAAAGAATAGGTGTCTTCCTTCATAAAGAGACATCATAATTGACACCGTTGGCCATAATAGAGATAAAATTGTTCTGAGTACTAGAATTATCTTCCTCAACTGTGGCTTGAACTGTGTCAGTAGTAGCAGCCCTATTCTTGATTAAGATAATAAGAAACCATGAAACCACTAAAATAAGCAAGCTGGCTTATTAAAATTAGCATTTCAAATTTGAGATCTGTGTCTTAAGATTACTCCACTGTAGAGAAACCTTTATCTTCTTATAGTTGAGCATGTACAGAGAGTGACTGTAAATCATCAAGTGTTGAAACTTGGGACATACCCTTGATTAATGAAGTGGATGGCATGATGCCTCTTGAGCCATGGAATAGAGTGCTATAGTTTATGTGCTTATACGTTTTTATGTACTAGAGTTGACTCTGACTCTTTAACTTTTAACATGCCAATTAAGTGTATGGTTTAAACATCTTAAATAGGTGTCTTCAGCTGCAACACATTAATTTGTCTTCTGCTCATCGATGGAACTGTTTAGCAAAAATGCCAGAAAAATCAGTTTCAGAATTCACAAAATTAACTTTCATTTGCTTATGGAGCTACTTTAATGGGCAAAATTGATCTTTTCCCCTACCTGCAATGAAATATGTTGGACCTTCAGAGAATACTGTTCTTCTGTAGTATGTCCAAAGCAAAAACAAAAAAACCAAAACAACACCTTGTACAGAAAAGCTTTAAAGTTACAAGGATCTGTTTTTCCTATTGGTCAGTTACCTTAAGGTGACCTAAACTCTTATTCCAATGAAAAAGGAAACATGCTGTAAATACTTTGTGTAAGAATACCTGGCTTCTTGGCTTCCAGGGCTTGTGCTAAAACATGCCTGAGCATCCTAGTAGAACTGACTTTACTACAGGGACAGAAATTTGATTAGCAGGTGCATGTAAAGATGTGTTTGTCTCTCTCCCCCTTCTGCCCCGCCTCCCCCCGCACCCCCCCCCGAGTTTTCTCCTCAAATATTTGTGAATTTCCCTGTTTCTATAACATAAGCGTTGACACAAACTCCTTATTAATCATAATATTTAACTGGACTAGATCTATTCAGTATCTAGGATCTACAGCTTGTAAAAAGTGGAAGTAAATGTCTATCTTAGCTCAAAATAATACACTTGTTTATGACTCACAGATTTATCTCATGTCTTTTGGATATCTAATGTTGATATTTTGATTTTTTTTCATTCTAAACATTTTCTTTTAAGGATTATAGTTGATTGAGACAGGTTGTCTCTTCACATATATTGACAGGTTTCAAGACACAGTATAATACTGAAATATTTACATTGCTTTCTCTTGATAACAAAATCATTATTTGTAATGTTATATATTATTTCTTATATAAATTATGGTAGCATACCATTTCTGGAAGTAGCTAAGAAATTAAGGGTAGATTGGTACTGGAAATTTAAACTGATAATCATAGAATCATAGAATATTTTGGGTTCGAAGGGACCTTTAAAGGTCATCTAGTCCAAATTCCCTGCAATAAGCAGGGACATCTTCAATTAGATCAGGTTGCTCAGAGCCCCGTCCAACCTGAACTTGAATGTTTCCAGGGATGGGGCATCTACCACATCTCTGGGTAGTTCCAGTGCTTCACCACCCTCATTGTAAAAAAATTCTTCCTTATATGTACTCTAAATCTACGCTTTTTCAATTTAAAACCATCACCCTTTGTCCTATTGCAACAGGCTCTACTAAAAATTTGTCCCCATCTTTCTTAAAAGCACCCTTTAAGTATTGAAAGGCTGCAATAAGGTCTCCCTGGATTCATCTCTTCTCCAGGCTGAACATCTCCAGTTCTCTCAGCCTATCTTCATAGGACAGGTGTCTCATCACTCTGATCATTTTTGTGGCCCTCCTCTGGACCTGGTCCATGTCTTTCCTATGCTGAGGACCCCAGAGCTGGACGCAGTACTCCAGGTCGAGTCTCACAACAAGAGTAGAGGGGGAGAATCACCTACATTGACCTGTTGGTCACGCTTCTTTTGACACAGCCCAGGATGCGGTTGGCTTTCTGGGCTACAAGTGCACACTGCTGGCTCATGTTGAGCTTTTCGTCCACCAACACCCCCAAGTCCTTCTCCTCAGGGCTGCTCTCAATCCCTTCATCCCTCAGCCTGTATTGATACTGGGGATTGCCCCGACCCATGTGCAGGATCTTGTACTTGGCCTTATTGAACCTCATGGGCCCACTTCTCAAGCTTCTTGAGCTCAATAAATACATTATATTCATACATGATTTGTAAATATAATTGTTCACTGTTGTGTAGCATTATTGATCAGTTATGCTATATTTTAATATAGATCTCTTTTATGAACTATATTTAGTCAACAATTTGGTAACTGTTTGACTTCTTCCTTCCAGCTAAGGGAAATATGAATTGTTATAGGTTTGCTATTGATAGTATATGAAAATATACTTTTATCATCTAGCTAATAGCAATAACTTTTTTACTAACTTTTGTGGAATATCTTAAAATCATCAAAAAAAATCCATTTCTTCCACTCTTCTTAAATGAAAATTGCTTCAAAATGGATGGAAAAAGAACATATAATCCATGAAATTTATATTTTAACTTTCGGGTTTGCTTCATATCTCTATCTTTGAAGTGTTCGAGTTTTTTTTAACTTTATATATAATAATTGACATAGAAGATGAGCAGCTCATCTGGTGTAATAGCCTGTCTTTGACAGTGACTGATATAAGATGTCTTCAAAGAAACTTCAAAAAAACAAATAAGAGACAATTGTGGAATTGCATACATCTGAAAGTTGGAGCTGCTTTGTGGTTTGTGCCTCGAGGCACAGCCTTCTGTTTGTTTCTTTCTGTAGATAGTCTTCTAATGCTCAAAGAAGGCTGCACAGAAGTCACTGTTTCAAAGAGTCAAAATTAAACAGCAGCAATATTATCCTTCGCCCTCTGTATCTAAGAATTTTCTGAAGAAGGTGGTTTTTCAAATCTCCTGTGTAACAGAGACTAAAAAATACCTGCTGTGTAATGGAAGCTAGTAGAAGGCTCATCTATCTCTTGATAGAAAATTCAATGGTCAGGAGATGTCATTACAGTACTACACAATGTGTTGTTTCTTCAAACAGTTAGTTCTATAAAACTGTCTGTCTCTTTAACCATTTTATCTTTTCTGTCTCTTTACCCTTGTGCTGTTGCCTTCATTTATCATCACCTTCTTCATTCCCTGAGACTTCAGGATTTTTCTTTTCACTCACAAGATGTCTTCATCACTTCTGTGTTAGTCTTTAACATCTAGCAATTGTTTTCTTACCCTCTTTCAGTCATTATAATGAACAGAAACATACTTTAGCTGCACATAGATCAAATATATTAGAGGTTTGTTTTGAAAGTATTTTGAAAGCCACTGCAGAAAGGCTACTAAGCGTTGAGAGCAGAAATTTCTTAACCTTCACAGAGCCTACCATGTGCACAACTTTCACACCCTGCTCACTTCACTCACTAACAAAATTGTACCCTTGTTGCATGTTTTCCTTTTATTGTCTTTAAGGGGAAAGAATCTATCATCATAAATCTTAAATATCTCCAAAAGTACAAGTAAAAATACATCAATATATGTAACAGATGCAGAATTGCCTCCTGGGATGCATGTATTATGCATACAGAACTGTCATAACATTCCTCACACAATCACATTTTTTCCTCTGCTCATGGTCTTTACACCTATCTCATTTTCACAATGCACCTGGATGTCATGTGGATACTAAAATGTAACTAACACTATAAAAATATATTTTCCACTTTTTGGAATGTAGTTATTTATACAAATATAGAATCAAATAAATCCACCTAGACTAGAAAAAGTAGTAATCACATAAAAGAAATTTCCTTTTCTTTTTGACTAATTTACTGAAAATAGAACTATGATTCTTGAGAAACAATTGTCTTCTGGACAAATGAATAATCTAATTCTAATCCATGTGGTACAATTTTATAATTTTGTTAGTAGCTTTCTTATTAGAGGAGAGAAAAAGAAATGAGGTTTTATTTATATCACAATAAATATCTCTAAGTTTGCCAATAATATTTTAATATTATAAATATTGAATGAATTATGAATAATAATATTTAGATCTTGATCTATTTCAAAATCTAAACCTTTGTCACTGAAAACTGGTAGATTTTCTTCCAATTTAAGACCAAATCCTTTTGAATATTTTTTTTCTAATTCAAGAGTAAATTATTTTTGATATTTCCTCTACTTGGCACCAGTAACCTTTATTCAGCATTGGTAAGGCCACGCCTGGTGTACTGTGTTTAGAGATATGGAGCTACTGAAAAGAGTCCAGTGAAGGACTGAAAAGATGATGAGGGGGCTGGAGTGCCTCTCCTATGAGGAAAGGCTGAGACAGCTGGGACTGTTTGGCCTGGAGAAGAGAAGACTCAGGGCGATCTCAGCAATGTATATAAATACCTGAAGGGAGGGTATGAAGAGGAGGGAGCCAAGGTCTTTTCAGGGGTGCCTGATGACACAAACTGAAGCACAAGAGATTCTGTCTAAACATCGGGAAACACTTTTTTTACTGTGAGGGTGACTTGAGCACTGGTACAGGTTGCCATCAAAAGCCATCTGAACACGGTCCTGGCAATTGGTTATAGGTGGCCTTGCTTGAGCAGGGGATTTGGACAAGATGACCTCTAGAAGTCCCTTCCAACATCTAGCTATCTGTGGTTCTCTGATATTCTGTTAGAAAGTTTCATTTGCATGTATAAAAGCAGTGGGGAAATGGAGTTTCTCAGTGAAGGAAGAAAGGTGAAACTGTTCTAGAACACCTCTAGAACCACTTAAACAGTGCTGCCTCTCTGACATTTGACATAAATATAATATTTAAGTTACAAATCTGCTTTTCAGTTGCCTGTTGGAAGTTGATTTTATTTGATAACACTAATGATCTTTCCCTTGACTTTGTGCATTCATATGTAAATAAATGGATTGGAAGTTTCCATTGAATTGTCAAAGGGTGAAAACCATGTGAATGCAGGACAAAGATGTATGGAGTATGAATACTGATAAATAAGAGATGGTGAAATGCAATCTCTGCAAGTGTGCAAGGAGTTACATTTTCTATGGAAATAAAGAGAACCAAAGTAAGAGCAACGTACTTGTGCACATGGGTGGAGATGGAAAGCTTGCGACATCATTTGGAGCTGAATTTGGAGCAAACAAACTTTACAAAGGTTCTGCTGCAGTCTTAGCTGCTGGTGTTGGATGTGCCCATTCAGAGACAATACACAGAACCAGGGAACAAAGTGTCAAGGCAAGTAAGCAGATAACTTCTGGTACTACCATGGCTGTATTAAAATTGCCTGTTGACACTGAATTTTAATATACTGGCAGTGTCTTTGAGAACATTTCCTTTTTTATTTAACAGAAGTTACCACAAAGTTAATGATTTACTTTTAAAACCAAAATAAAATGCATTGATTTGGTGATCTTTCATAGAGCCTGATGAATGAAACAAGTTGCTTTGGGCTTTGGCAAACTCTCAAATGGTCAAAGATTTTTAATGTTTTGTCAGTTAAATGCTTCGATAAAGTCTACTACATTAGGTAGGTTACTGCACATCACTGAGTGAGTTGGAGATGAGCAATAACTAAAATTATTCAATAATTTCAGGAGGTAAATACATCACTTGTTTTATGACTTTATTTCATTTCACTGTAGCAGACAAAATGACTAGACATGGCTGCCTCTGTCTTGGCAGATTCATAATGTGTGTCATGAAAGACACAGATATTGTCCTCAATATTTTTATTTTTAATTGTAATTGATTTCTAAATATATACATGAGTAAAAACATTTTGAGGACAGCTCTGTTAATAAGTATACATACACACTGCAACCCTTCATATCAACAGTATTAATAAAATGTTAACAAAAATTTATGGAGAAATTATAACAATTTTAACAAACCATTTCTAACTAATGTTTCATTTTTTATTATATTGCATATATAATAATGTGTACTGCATTCAGATTAAGTATGGTTAATATCGCAACTCTTCTTCTGCCATACCTTTCTTCCTAAGTATGTGATATGAACCATGACATTACAATCTTAAAGCTGTAACAAGAATGAGTTATGTTTGTACTATTTCCCATTCTCATTATATTCTTTGTCACACAATGAATTAATGTTGTGCCATTCTCTGTTCTCATTACAATCTTTTCCTTATGAATGGGGTATCAGAATTTTAATGTCTTTTGTAATCTCTGAGTTATAGGAGTGTGTTACACTACTATGACCTTGTTAATATTTTGCATGGTGATTGGCTGGCTGCACACTGCTGTGTGTGAGGTTACACTGAGCAGCCAATCAAGTGGTGTTAACAGTGGCTGCTTCAAAGTGTTCCACTAACCTGAAGTAAAGCCCAGGGACCTGAGTGTGTTACTGCTGCTCCCAAACACAGCTAAACACAAGAAAGTGTTCATTCCCTTCCCAGGTGTGAATCAAATATCAATATTTCACCCACTGCAAATAATGAAGCACTTAGAGGAATGATAATATGCAAGCATATATGCTTTTTGCAAGTCCTTTTGTTCTTCCTTTGCTTTTATGGTTTCCACAGTTTTAAAAACTGTTGTGTATTGCTCTATCGTTTAAAAAAAAAAAAAAAAAAAAAAAAAGAGAGAGAGAGAGACCTCGGAATTTCTGTTCTGAAATTGAAAGAATTTGGAGGTTAGGTCTTTAACTACTTGCTGGATCTGATGCAGTGTGTGGTTGACAGACTAGAAAGTTTAACAAATGAGTGCACATACAATCCCTGTTTTCCACTGTTGAAACTTAGAAATAGAGTATATCCACTTTCAATTCTCTGTACTTGCAGCTAAAATTCTGTACATTTTCAGTTTGCCTTCTTGTCTTTTCAGAGGATCTCACTTGGTATAGGTTTTATGATTAGTTTTTAAAAAAAGTATTTAAATCATAACGTAGTCTGATATAAGCCAGAACATATTGCAGAAACCTGGAAAAAACAGAATATAAATTATAAAAAGGATTCATGTTTATCAAATATCAGCTTTTCATGTTAGCTGATTCTTGAAAGTGTTTTCCAGTTTACCTAATGTAAATTATATATACCATAATGAATAAATGTGGATTTTCTTTTATTTTTTCATCCTATCATGCAGTAAATACATGTTCATAGCCCTAAGGAGATGCTATTAAAATTTGGTATGTGAGAAAAATTCTAAATCAGTTAGAAAAAAGTTAATACTGGCATGTTGAATATGATGACAAGTAAATTGGCATATGTCAGTCAGTACCATGTTGGAATAATGCCAATAACTTAGTCTTTTGGGGAGAGTATAATTTTCCATTTAACAGAAAAGTAACTATAAACAACAAACAGTGTTTCACTTAGGTGCTGCTGAAACCCATAACTACTTAATCACAACCCACCCATCATTCTGAGATATGTAAGTAGGTTGCTTTGGTTTGGAAACTCTGTCATTAAGAATTGTGCAAAATTACTTTGACCTTATGGAGACTGTGGGAATGAGAACACTTACTGGAACCTAAGAATTTTGCTGTAAATCTCAGGAAAGAATTATAGAACATATAATTCTTTACCTGTTGTCCAGTTTTATTTTCTGTCCTGGGGAAGTAGTGGAGTGGTACAACAAACACTGGTGAGCAGTGGTTCATACACTCAGCTTATTTAATTGGTTTTTCTTTGGAATTCATCGTTGTGCATTCTCAGCATCTCACAGATTTTAAATTAATTTATCCTTATAATATTCCCAGTAAGGTAAAGAAATATGTTCCAGCTGGCGAACTGAATGTAGATAAAATTACTCGCCTGACTTGGCCTAGTAGCAATATCATTAACTTTGTCTCTTTACACACAGTCAGGTGTGCGAAGGAAAAGTCAGGGTCTGGAACCTAACCAATGACCAGTTAGGAACATGGGGAATAGCAGGTAGGGTTATTTTTGTTATTTTCAAAGGATTTGAGGAACACCACTCCATTGTAAAAATTTTCGGTGTGGGTCATCATAGAATGCACAAGAGAGCTTGTATACTGGAAAATCTGAATAGGTCAATTCAGATTGTGAACAATATCTCAGCAGGCATATATTTTGGAAAGGTATTCAGCTTTATCTCTTCTGCATTAGCCTTTAAGAATAAGCTACATATGGATAAGAAGTTCCCTTCCTTGGTTGCATTGCCATGTTGTCTCAGGAAGGTGCAGCCAGGGAACTGAACCTACCACTTACAGTTGGCTTTTCTGGGAAGAAATGGGAGGTCTTGTGCTGTGTCACAAGATCACAAGACATTATTACAGATTTATTAATTTATGCAAGACTTAAAGGGCAATGGCCTTCATAGATTAGCTCATTTGTTACTAAATTAATATCTAAAAATGTATCTAAATATTTGTCTTTTTTTCCCCCCTTTGTTTGCCTCTTTTTGCATATTCAGTAGCTAGTTACACTCTGGTCCTTTGCATTTAAATTGGATGTTCCTGTCAGCATTTAATTACTAACAAACTCAACTGTGTAACAAAGTCAAGTGAGGAATATGTGTAAAATTTTAAATTTGTCTTTGGAGACTTGACTTAATTTGATTTGGGTAATGTAGTTAAGCTAAATGAAGTTCACATAACATAAATTCTGTCCCAGAACAGTGGTGTCCACAACTTATGTGAGGATGAAAGTTTATGTGTTTCAAACTCTGAAGCAGTCCTTTTTCAGGTTAAGGTCATAATTCTGACGTTTGTTCCTTTTGTGTTAAATGCAGTAAAGTTGGGTGGTTTATAATTAGTAGTTTCTGGTAGATAGAGCATGACTTTAATTTCCAAAATTTTTGGTGACTAGATGTAAGACTACTTTCCCTAAAGGAAAATTTAGGTGATTTTTTTTATGCTTTTTTCTTTATTTTTTCATTTACTTCAGTTGTTGAGTTGAAATCTGTATTCTCTAGAACATTCTCAGTGCTATATCCCACCTGTTCTTATACATAAATGTTGTGCTTAATACTAAAATCAGTTCAATAGCTGGTTGTATTAACACGGTTAAGAGCTGAGATTCAATATAATGTGCAATAGTTCAAAAATATGTGAAAGCAGTGGCTAAAACTTAAGAAGAGCACTGAAATGCCAAAACGAAGGCTACTTCTGCATCCTAAAGTCTGTCCTTTTCCATAAGGATTTTTATTTACATGATTGATGACCTTTTTTACCCTACATCTTTTTCATCTGATAACCTCTGGCCTTTCTGAACTGGAACAGAAAAACTAACTGTGATTTTGTAAGATGGGGGAGGGAGCACAAAAGTATGTATAAATAGGAATTTGTTGCCAGATGTCAGAAGACTGGGCTGACTGAAGGAAAAAGACCTAACACAGGGTACATGATGTGACTACAAAAAACAAATTTGTTGTTTTCTATCGGATTTTGTTTCTCTCTCTCTCTTTTTTTTATAGAAGAGTAAAATAGTCGCATTCAGAAATAAATTTTCTCATTTATCTGAAGGATTTGTGCTTACATTTACTTACTTCAAGTCACTGCCACAAATGAAGCTTCTGTGAAATATATTTTCTCTTGAAAAAAAGGTGGAGGGCAATAAATGTCTCTCAGTAGCCTTGGCATTTCAGTTAATAAACATAAATGTCTGCTGAGTTTAGAAAGTTCTAGATTAAGCCCAACAGTATATAAGATTTAATTGACACGACTGCTGATAAAGCGTAGACCTTGCCTGTTTCAGCTGTTCAGCTCTAACGTAGCCAATTGTATAGCAGCAGAAGGCTCTGAAATGCTTTGCAAATTATGCAAACATAAACTGTAAATACTGAGAGAGGGAAAAATTGTGGAAGCTTCTTTCATACTTTTTAGTCTGCTTCAGACAAGAAGATTTTTTTAAAAAATAAGTTCAATTTTGTTCTGAATGCATATAGAATGTATGTTGATATAATATATTAATTATGAATTATATATATGTGTGTGTATATATAAAATTCTCATTTCCTTGAAAGACATCAAGCTTTTTAGTCTTTCTACCTAATAGTTACTTCCTTTAGCTACAAGTTTTCCTGTTTCTGAGGTTAGAAAAAAATTCTATGTCAAGTTTCTATACAATTTGCCCAGTATTTTCTGAAAGTGAAAATTCTCACAAAAGTAATGACCAAAATGCAGCCATCTCTGGTTAGAAGTACAGTAATGCTGTGCTTCTACGTGTTTTAGGGTGTGAAGTAAAACAATAGATCTTATTCAGCTGAAATTGTGAGGGGAATTTAGATAAGCACAAGGTAATTATCCAGGTTAGAATTTGGCCGTAACACAGGAGCTGACACCTCCTATCAAGAGGTATGTAATCACATTGCGTGATTTTCTGCAAGAAACATTATACAGAGCAGTGATAATTTTCAATGCCCCTGTGAACAGTGTTTTGCAATATATGTTATTTTCAAGACTCTCAGAAAATTCTCTGTAACTGCTTTTAAGATATTTCCCCTAGTGCAGAGATTATTTATTTTTTTAAGAACATGCTCTGAAAAGCACTGACAGCCTCTTCAGCGAAAGAGCCAGGATTGTCAGCCATTGATGCAAAAATCTGAATCTGCTTTGACACCCCAGAATAAGCTTCTGGCAAAGTTATGTCTTTCTTTTAGATGTTTGGATAAATCACACAGCTCAGAAACTGCATCATACATTATGCCTAAGTTATAAACAAATGCTGCTGAGGTAAGGATATTTCTTCAGTCCGATGTACTGAATCTCTAGATGTCACTTGGCTGCATCCGTGAAACGTTTGCTCAAGGCTTGGCTGTGCCTTCCAAGCAGCTTATATGGATCTTCCACAAGACCCAACCAAACAGACGTCTGAATTACCGCGCGCTCCGTTCTTAAGCGCCTGCTTTGCTCGACCAGTAGCACCATGTTCCGCTCTCTAAAGGAGATCCATTATAAAAGAGAAGGAGCGAAGGATTTGTGTCAATCACTGGTGCTGTTCAGACTCTAACCTCAGTACGGCCTGTGATCATGACAAGTGAGGACTTTCTTTCCCGGTCGCTGTCCTTGTGTCACACCCGATTACTGTGGATTCTTCCCTTCGTGTGGTTCATGGCTGGTGGTAAGTGACCTGGACTGAAATAGAGGATTCACTTAGGTATAGTGGTACTGTTGAAATATTCACAAGCTTCGTAACAAGCTTACCTCTCTATCTAATGCCGGTTAGCTTAACCTTTTCATTTGCTTATTTGGACAACTGACTGCATTGTGTCTCTTTCTTCTTGAGCTCTGCAAGGACCAAAGCTTCAGTGTCTGCTCCTAGTCAGGAACAGGGGCTTGCTGGAGAGGGTGGTGGGACAGTCCTGCAATAAAACCACTGTGAAGGAGGATTCCCAGGGCAGACAACAGACAATACAGGAAAGATACATGAAATCTTGCCTTTCTTGTTGTTTAAATGGCCTTTTCTCAGACACTCAGACATGTAATTTATCCTTTTTTATTATTATTATTTTTTATTTTTTTTTTATTATGGCATGGTATTTATTCCCTCTAACTTTGAGTATTTAAAAGTTGGATTCTTCCATGTTTGGTGGAGATAGCATCTCTGGAAGGTGATTCATCTCACTTTGCATGTGTGGCATCTGCAGTGAATTGTGGTTTGGATGTTTTTTTTCTATTCACTATAAAAGGATACCTAAACTAATCTAGTTGTGTAGGCTCTAACTCCTAAATCGTTAAAGTTATACACATTGAAAAGCACCTACGGACAACTGAATTACTATTTTCATTTAAAAAGTGTTATAGTTCTACCCACGTATATATGATAATCAGACTGTTAAAACAGTTGTTCAGGATATAGAGGATCAGTGCTTTAAGACCTCTCTATTCCAAGATGCTGATCTCCCACTCAGGTAAATCCCACCATCGGTGTCCGTATCAAATCCATCACAGCTGGCACCTAACAGCTATCAAACACCAAACTGCTTAGGAACTGTGGCCCCAAATGCTGCCCAAATCCATTATTTTTCCAAGTCTACATCATACCATAACCACAAATAATGCAAAACACACTAACTGTGACTTATCCCTAACAAAAGAAAGACAAATGTTTATTATGTACAATTCTATTTCATACTTTGGTTCACTCAGTGTGTTATTTTGTGACTTCTTCAGGTTTTTATGTTTCCTTTGTTGCCAGATACCCTGTTTCCAGGAGGCAGGCAGGGGAGGTTGGAAGTGAGGAAAAGAATGAGAACTCTAAAGGTGAATTAATGAATGCTGATGTTCATCTGGCAGACAGCACCACAACCATCTACCTTCTTTAAAAACCTTTTTCAAATAACAGACAGTAGATTTCAAACGCATGAGAGAACATATTTGTGTCTTGCTATATAGGGTAAGTTTTGCTGAACGTTAGGTTTTAGGGAAAATGGGAAGCATAAGCATTGCCTCTTCTAAATTCAGGTATCTCTATGGGAGGCATCTAAAGTCAGTATCCATTCTCTCTCAAGAATAAGAGAAAGAGCTGGAGGTGTCCAGAGCAAATCTCCTCAGAAGCTGATTTTGATTTATTCCACCTAGGTTCAAAACTTGTATAGATTATATCACAAGCTGGAAGTGTCATTCTCTCTGGGTTAACAACAGAGGATGTTAAGACAGTTCAGTTAGGCTAAACATCTAACTTTTTGATGAGATAAAGTTAAATAGCATGAATGCTCACCCCACCTGTATCTGTTCTTTAGTTTCCTTTGAGAGGAGAGTGATTCAGAGACTTATAAGACAGCTGAAGAATGTGGGAAAGACAAAGGACGCCAAACCAGGCAAAAGGCATGGTCATGACCAAAAGGTATTAAGACAGGTAGTGAGTCAAGAAATCACAGAATCACAGGATCACAGATTGGTGGGGGTTGGAAGGGACCTCTGGAGGTTGTCTAGTGTCCCCTGCACCTGCTAGAGCAGGATCACCTGGAGCAGGTTGCACAGTGTCACATCCAGGCGGGTTTTGAGTATCTCCAGAGAAGGAGACTCTACAACCTCTCTGGGCAGCCTGTTCCAGTGCTCGGTCACCCTCAGAGTGAAGAAGTTTTTCCTCATATTCAGATGGAACCTCCTGTGTTCCAGTTCATGCCCATTGCCCCTTGTCCTGTCACTGGGCATCATTGAGAAGAGTCTGGCAAATAAGAGATGATAGATGCAAAAAAAGGGGAAGTTAAGAGATCACATATAGAACATTGTAAACTTGGTAACTCCAGTAAGTATTTTGTCACTGAAAAGGTAATCGTATTAGACAAGCTTGTGAGACAATAAAAGTCCCAAAAAGAATTAAAAGCCAAATACTAAAAGAGAACAGAGACATCTAATACTTTTGTTGGCCCTTCAGAAAATAAAAATATGATTCAGGGATCGGGCAGGAAAGGGTAGCATCATCCACCTCCAGATACCTAGCTAATGGCATTATAATAAAAATGAAAAGTCTCCTAAATAATGCCAGGGAATTTCCAGAACAACTCAGACACACATGACTCTACTTTGTGAAGTATAACCTGAATAAGAGCGGAAGTTTTAGAAGAGAATTGAATATAGAGCAATAGTAATGATTGCAAGCTTTCCTTCCTGTATTAGTAGCCGGCAAGAAAAGGGGGAGGTCAGCACCGAAGACTATAAAAAGTAGATAACAAATTTATGGATGAGTGAGAAACTCGTTTGCTTTATTTAGGGTTCTATTTAAGCAAATAATACAAAATAGAAACTGTTTCCAGCTTGAGGTTTCTGAGAATGTTCTTTTATTTGGTTTGGTTTTACTTTGTTTGATTGTCGGAATAAAGTGGGATGGTAGTCCTAAAATTAGGCCTGACATTTGCGCAGAGTCATATTGCATCCAGTGTAAGACTGTCACAAAAGAAAGTATGGAGGAAGATGGAATTACACTGAAACATGTAAAGTGTTTATAAATATCTGTAAGAAAGGCAAACAAAGTTGCATTTATTAATTCCGAAATGGTGGGCACAGCTGGAACAGACTGGAGTGATTCTTGTAAGTGAAATAAAATTGAAGGTGTCCCTTCAAGTGGAGAGTTGAAAATAGACGATATTGGAGAGTAATGTCATATGTCAAAACACAACGCCAATGCCACAGTTTCAGATGGGAAGACTGCTGTGACAGCAACATTTTTTTACATGACGTTATTTGCAACAAATAAAAAAAAAATTAAAAAGAAATAATGACAATTAACTTCCACTGCAGACCACCATACAGGAGGAGACAAAGAACTTAAAACTGCTAGCTTAGCTCTTGGGAGACAGTCCATGACACTTATAAGAACATAAAAAGGAGAGGTGAAAACAAATACACACAATATGTTCACACAAGTCAGGGAATTTCAAAGGCAATACGAAGGGTTTAAAAAGTCTATTAAGAAGAGAGATGCTATAGAGAAAATAGGGGGATACCTGAGGGGAAGATACTTACATCCAAACAGCCTCCTAGACCTATTCATGAGCCTGAAATACTGTAACCAAATGGCATTAAATATTTGTATGGCCAGATATTCCTGTTAGTACAGACACCGGGGGTGGAGGCAGCTTGCTGAAGTTTATAAATTCTGAACATTATTAGGATGCAGGTACTGCATGAGTCTGTATTTGTGTATATGCACACCGAGGACGGTCCTAAACCCTGGGCATAGTTCTCCTTTCCTAGGATCCTGAGTGCTCTTGGGCCCCTACGCTCAAAAGATCTCTATCATGTGAAAATGAGCGGAATTGTATATTGATATTTATTCAGTGTGAACAGGGTTATAAAACATGCTGCTGTTATTTTCACTTCCCCCAGATGAGATCACTGCTGGCTGCCTGAACATCTCCTCTGCTCCAACCTAAAATCAGGCAGGTGAGCTTAAACCTGGAGCAGACGTGAAGAAGCTCTCACACAACTGCACAGCAGGCTCGGCTAGCGTGTGGCCACCAAAAAGCACAGCTGTGCAACCGAGACTGTGCCTTCCTGTGCAAAAAACTTTTCTGGAACAAACAAAAAACCTCTTGGTTGTCACCATTCTCACCTGGGAGGCAGCAGCTACCAGCTGAGGAGCAAATCCAGAGCCTGCTGCCTTCCTCCAAGACGTGTGCCTACCTGTATCCTGATCTGGGAACAACAGTGGTAGGTTGCTCGAGGTCACACATGCAGAGTAATCACAGAGATATATTGTGGTGCTATGGAAATAGTCCAAAGGAAAGAAAAGAGAACAGTAGATGAAATGCATGCAAATTTTGGTTTCATATGCAAAAAAACAGCATAGAAAATGTTTTCAACCAGGACCATTATCACGTGAATTATGAGCTGCGTAAAAATTATTTATGTGACAACTAATTGATGTATTTTTTTTCTGATATGGGGAAATATCTTATGGAATATTGGTGGGTTTTAGGTTCAGTCTTCTATCTAACCTTTACATTAATAATTTGGAAGAGACAGTAAATTCATTGAGAGGATTAATGACAAGGACCGAAGAGTAATAAAAGGCATCCTAGAGAGATTAGGATAGAAAACAGCAAAATCAGTTACACGCTGAGCTGGAGTGAATTAACAAAAGCAAAATAATCTGAAATACCAATACCTTACAGAAGACAGAAACTGAAGGAATTTTACATGGGGTGAAGAAGCACATTAAATGTGAAATTGAACTGTGATATGATGTGATAGCCAAAAAATGCCATCCATTTCGAAATGAAGCACCTCACCACAGAGTATGAAGAGAGTACTCCTTTTCACTGGGAGTCTGGTGTGGTCCCATCCATGGTAGTGCATTCCTTCCTGGGTATCTCATTATCAGAATTACAGTTTGCAAAAAGCCAAAGTAATTAAGAAACAAGAAATTGTTGACACAGGGTGGCGGGGGTGGAAATTAGTAAGCTAAATGTGGAGACTTAGGTAGCAATGTTTAAAGGAAGAACATAACACATTAAAAATGTCCTAGAACTGCCAGGGATGGAAAAGAATTGGCTGATACAAATCCTGGCACAACTGAGCTAAGGTTGGAAAAAAAAAAAAAAAAGGAAAAAAAAAAGATAAATGCAGGTAAAATAACCAGGTATATTTCCTGCCAATTGTCTCTATTAGGCTATCTTCCAAGGGAAGCTTTTTTTCACTTGGGACGTTAAAAAGTGGATTGTACAGAATTCTGTGAGATGTATTGTTTTATATAGCTTAATAAGTGGTTTCTGTCACTAATATGGGCCAAATATATCAAGACTGCATACAGTTCCTGCTGCTATTAGGAACAGGTATTCAAGCACAGAATGTGTCTCTGTGATTCTTCTATGATGTTCTTCAGCGAGGTGCCCTTGCATTTACCATTTCCTAGAGAGCTTTGATCTTTTCAATGGCATGTAACTGGCTGTAGGGATCAGCGAACGCAACGTTGCTGACTGACTTGTGTTTAACATGAAATTTCTAGCTGAGAGAGTGGGACCACGTTTGAGTATGTGCTGTTTCCAATTCACTGGACTTATTAGCAGTTTATACCCTGTGTTTGGTTAAGAATGTTCTCAGATACTATTCTAAAATGTTATTAATCCTTTTCATTATTGTTTTTAATCATTGTGGGTACATACCATGTGCCAAGAATAGGCTGCGAGGTTTAGTTTTCTTGCCTGATAGTTTAATAATTCTCTCTTGAATAGGAGAACTTGCTTTCAGAAAGATTTATCAGGTTAAAAAAAGGTTTTGATTTAATATTTGAAGATGGAGTTAGTCTCCTGCTGTGCTTTAAGCATTTGAAAACCTGCTGCAAAGTGGCATTTCAAAGACAGCTTAATATTAAATTCAGTTTGCAATATTCATATCTAATTGTTGTAAGACCCGTTGTTCTGTTAATAAGTGGCAGAATAACAATGTTATTATGTTTGGCTTTCACATGCATTTTTAGACCTTTGTTAAAGGACATTGTTCTTGCAAAGGCTTTCCTCAAAGCAAAGAAAAACATTTACATATACAGTAGATAAACTCCTACAGCTTCAGAGCAGTCTGGGTGTTTATCATCTTGTGCAGAACTGATTTGAGTGTTATTCTGCTCAGCTATTCTCAGAGTACACATTGTATTCTCATTTAAGCATTGGCTAGTTGTGTTATCCAAATCACTGCATTATGAAAATAAAATATCCAAGAATATGAAATGATATGAATAGGAAAATATGCCATTTTTTACGAACAGCATGCAATCTAGTCCTCTGTGTTTTCTTCTACAGCAGAGGTAATGTAATAAAGAATTTTATATGACTTCAGCACTGATGTTATTGAGTGATTTAAACCCATTTTCCCATTGTAACTCAGCTGTTCTGCATTTTTAGAAATTGTTTTTACCAATATTACTGAAAATATCAGGAGAGCAGTTGCAGAAGTGACACTGGCTACTTGCTTCTGTTGGACGGCTTTTATCTGGCATAAAACTATTAAGCATACAGTCATTATGAATCATTAATAGCCTGACAGCAAAGTTGACTGCAGTGGGAAAATCAAGTCAGTTTTATTATTCATTAAGACATTCCTGAAGGAGCTAACTTTTCACAGAAAGAATAGACAATAGAATTATAATATTTCATACTTATGAAGGTGGTCATGTGTTAAACTACTTTGCTTTCTTATAATCAGATTTTTTCAGTTACTTATGCTAATCATTTTGGTAACATTTTTATTGCATGCATTCTGCTTAATTCAAAACCTGTCTTCCAAGATATCGAAGTAATGTCTGAATTTCTTTGTAATGGTTATTTTATACACATCTGCCCATATTAAATTTTAGTTTCTCAAAGGAATTTTATAAACTAAAATTAGGCCAACTATGAATTTAAACCTAGTCTGAAGATAGTGCCTCACATTCCTCTTCATACAGGTTTTACTGTTTCCCAAACAGAAAAAAATCGCAGGT
Organism: Balearica regulorum gibbericeps; assembly: GCF_011004875.1. Classification (NCBI taxonomy): domain Eukaryota; kingdom Metazoa; phylum Chordata; class Aves; order Gruiformes; family Gruidae; genus Balearica; species Balearica regulorum. Next base: position 174,486,980 of record NC_046184.1, read on the forward strand.
TTTGAAAAGATGTGTAGAGTTGTGATGCAGAATGAGGCCAGGGAAAGGAATATATACTAGTGGCTTGACATACACATTCCAATAATGACTACAGCACTGAGACATTTGACCTTGTTGTTTGGTTTTGTTTCTTTTTTGTTGTTGTTGTTGTTGTTTTTTGTGGGGTTTGGGGTTTTTTGGTTGTGGTTTTTGTCATTTGTTGTTTTTTTGTTTGGTTTTTTTTTTTCGTTTTGACCTCTTTTGATGTGGGATTGTACCAGCAACTTTCAAGTTAGAGCCAGAGAATTAACCTTGGGGTTGGGTGCTGCAGAGAGTTACTAGATTCCAGCTGTTCTTAAGGTAAAATTTGCAAACATCCCCCTGAGATTTGTGAACTCAGCCTAACTTTAAGAGATACTGTGGATACAGGTCCATGAACATGGTCTGTGGGGTTGGCTCAGACTTTAATTGCCCATATGAGAGTGACCCCCCCCAGACTTCTGTGTATTTAAGCCATGCATTTATTCAGTATCCCAATTGCTTCATTTTGCTGTCTTCAGAATGTGAATTCCAATACCTCACAAGGAAAACTAGAAGTCTAATGTATAAATTCTTTTGATATTTTTGGTCATAAATATAGAAATGGATGTTTCATGCTCACAAAGAGAACACTGAACTTCATAGATCAGATTCCCCCATATCCATGCACATGGAACACTGTTTTACTCACAGTTTTTCATTTGGTCCAGTTTCTGAACTTGACTGGGAAGACTGGTATAGGGTGCATTCAGATCAATCAGGACTAATGTATCTAGAGCTGTAAGTGCTGAATATCTGCTTGCAAACTTTGGTTCAATCAAACTGAATCTAGGTAATCTTCTGGTCCATGTCATGCTTCCTTCACAGGCATAAAGACAGTGCTATTTTTAAGCTAAAAAAGGCAGTACCAAAATTAAAATTATACTAAAACAGCACTATAGAAAAGCTAGAACATCCTGAGAACAGTCTGTCTTCAAGTAGGTCCTGGTTTCTACCATCTATTCTGCTGCCTCAGCTCTTAAGGTCTGATGGAGAGAATTAAGTCTTGCAGATGACACCCTTGAAGGGTGTTTGGTATGAGGCACATCTCTAAAGGAAATGTCTTCTGTTTATCCACCGTAAAACAGGATGCCCACATACACGATTTGGTTCCTTCCCTCATCTCAGATTTCTTTTAATCTGTCTCTCCAGAGTAGCTCTGATCACTGACAGCTCCTTCTTCAGCTTTCCCCTTTCCTGCTTTTACTTTCCTGCTTTGGTGTTGCACTGTAGAGTTATGTGTTGTTATACTGTGGTACTGTACTATATTTTACTGTATGGATATTATAATTATAGTAACATACTGATTAAGAACTTCAGACACAGATGAGCACCTCAGAGTACTAAGCACTATATATAAAAATAGAAGAAAAATCCTGGACCCATCAAATAGTGCTTACAAGATATAGATGGATCACAGACAGATACTGACAGATAGGGGAATACAAAGAAACAGTAAACTTACCGTATTCATAAGTATGATCAGCTATTTTCTTGAAAACATAACACAGTGTGAACTGGTACCTTTGGTCAATCTCTGAGAATTAAATGAAAGAGAAGATCATGCAGGGCTTTGGAGAAAAAAAGAAATACTTAAATTTTCATTGGAGAGAGATGAGGGAGCCATTGAAGAATTCCAAGAGCTGGCCAAAATGATGAGCTAGGTAAATGCAGTGCTTCGGAGGGATACAAACAGGCCAAAGAAGCATTTGCCAAGATCAAAGAAAAGGACTTTTGACTTTGTGAATGTTAAGACAATGAGCACCACCAAAAAATATCTGGCTATGTGAGCGAGTGGAAAATATGTATGTTAGACATATGGTGCAACAGGAAACTGCTAGACTTGTTGAAGGCATTGCTAGCAGGTTAATCATACCTTAGTCATCAGTGACATTGGGATTATGGACCTGAATGACAGATAGGATGCTAGTATTCTTCACAGTGATTAGAAAGCAGATAAAAAGGGAGAGATTGCGAGGGAAGAATATCAATGCTATTTCAACCATGTTCTGTCATTGTTCCCTACGCTTAGGTGATGAGGTCTCACTGTTTCTTACTGCTTCACAGTGTTCCTCTGACAGCTCATCCAGGTCTTTCCATTTAATCATTGGCTTTATTCCTTTCATCTGCATTTTTGAGCAGTGGCTCATCCCTCTCACTCATTTTCCATATCCCCCTCAGAAAGCTGTTTAGGTTCCTGACCTCTCAGCTTCTCTCTCCACTGGCACTTCAAGTCTATTTGCTCTTCTCTTACTGTCTCCTCTCATAAGACTGTAAAAAATAATTGTTCTCAGCTATTTACTCCAGCATATAGGACAACTGGTTTTAACAAAGTTCCTCCCATACCTTTACTTGGAAGTACCTCAAGAACTGGTAGGTTTGAGACACAAATGTAGGCACATGATATATACTAATCTGTGGAGCAGAATGTAAAACCCCAGTACAAAATCATCACTTTATTGCTGGTGTCATCCAAAGAATCTATAAATCTGAATTTTATATCTGCAACACATAAGTAAAACTTGGCCTGTATTTCTTTTTAACATACTTCCATTCTAATCATTCCTTACACTAACTGCAAGTGTCTCAAACTTGACAGCTAGTTTAGCATTAGACAACAATAGAATATTTCATTTCTGTAAGTTTACTTATCTTGTTAAAATTCATATTTGCTTGTAAAATACTGAGAAAGGCTTTTAATCATTTGCTGTCAAAATGCCAGGCGGGTTTTTACATCAAGAATTGGTAAAGTCAAAAGATTCTTTTTAAGTATTTTAAAAAAATATATGTAAGATATATTTTCTTACAGGTTGGAAAAACAATAAAATGTATAGCTTTAAAAAGAGAGGGAAGAATGAAAGATAAAGATTGGGCCTGCAGCTCCATGGGATTTCGCTCCATGCAGCGTGTGCGTGTGTGGTGGGGCTGGGGTTAAGCAGACAGGAGGATTTTCAGGCCCAAGAGAAGAGCCGAACCTGGAAGGAGGAGCTGCCTGAGATCAGCTCCTGCAGGAATCACATCAGAGCGAGTGCAAGCAGGATGGAAATAGGAGCTACCATATGCTGCCAAGCACGAGTGAAGATGAAAAGTCTGTGAAGGACTCAGGAGCAGTGTGAAGGAGGAGGAGGAAGGAAAAACAATGAGTAGAAACATAGTCTTCTCTGTTGGCTAAACAATCTTCTCCATTACATCTTCTCACATCAGCCTCAGATGTTTCTTCACTACCGCTCCACTGTGATTGCTCTAAGACCTGTATGGAAAAGCAGTGAAACTATTTTGTGGTACTTTTATTATTAATAATAATATGTTATCCATTTGTATTTATAGGCCATCCATGCCCAGGAGCCTCTGGGCACATAACAAAATATAACTAAAACACAGCTTAGTTTTAAAAAAGGCAACATGGCCCAATTAATTCCCCAATTAATTAATTTATTCTACATAGCTTTGAATTTTGGTCTAAGGATTTTATGTAGGACATGAAAAAAAAAAAAAAAAAAGAATGGTTCCACTGACAAGACAGGTAATTATTTTATTCAATGATTTTTCTCAATGCAAAGCTATTAATAGTTGGATCACTAGTGGGGGCCAAATTCTGCCCTGAGGTAAATCCAGCACCATTTCACTGACTTCAAGGGAATTATTCTTTTACTGGGATCAAAACTGGGCTGTTAAATTTTAAGTGCCCAGTTATTCATAGAGCTGAACTAAATTCTTTTTCTTTCTTTTTTTTTTCTTTTTTTTTTTTTTCCCTTTTCTTCAAATATAGAAGTTAGTTCTAAATCACAAAACAAAACCTGAAGTATGTAGAAGGATATGGGTATAGTTCCTCCTCTAAGAAAAAGAGGAGAAATAGTCTCCCTCCCAGCTCCTTGAGAAGCATCCACAGGCCCCATCTGTGTCCACACAGTTCTGTAAAAACACAGCCAGGGCTTGACAAGACCTCAAATACAGTTCACATTGTCAGAAAGTAAATGATATATGAAAGGTAAGAGGACAAAGGAAAGGCAAACATGTTCAAATATTTAATGTTTGATGTACAAGGCTGCATATATTTTCTCCTCCTCCCAAACCCAAAGTTTCCTGGACATTTGTTACAGACGCATCATTAAGTGTCACCAGAAAAGTTCATGTGTGCTTTGATTAGCCTTTGGATGCTCTGAAAAGGATTTAGGTTTTGGGATCACTGTGTCCATATGCTGTCAGCCTGGTGATGACTCCTCATTCCTGTGAAGGGAGGGGAGAGGTGGGGAACAAAAGCTGACCTGCCCCTCTTCTCAGAGGGGAACTCACACCCACATGCTTTCATTTTTAAATAAGGCCTCATTATTAGGTAGCAATATTATCTGTTTGCCGTAATTTACTTCCTTGTTTTGAACATGGACCATTGACATGCTTGGACTAACGCTGATAACCAAACATCAGGCTGAAAGGGAATTTGTGCCTCGTACATGGCAGTGAACTGATACGCATTGGTAGCATCCTTGAGAGAACAGGCATTTTTGTCTTTCTGTTGCACAGAGAAACTTTGCACCATGAGGTATGACCAGGTAGTCCTGCCTTTCCTGTTGTATGAAATGAAACACGTTTGTGGCACATTTTTTCACCTTAGCAGTAACAGAAGACCTTTTTTTTTTTTCATTGTTAACATCTTTCTTTCATTCCTTTCCATCCTTCTGCACGCCTTCTTAATACAAATAGCAAAAATAGTCTACAGACCCCCCAAATTCAAACTGGAGTATAATACCACACTGAGAGGAAATGTGATTTAATAACTTGTTAACTTGGGACCAGAAAAATTCATCTTCCAACATTATTTTAGAGTGCTCAGGTGACCTTGAACAAATCCCTCTATCCCTCTCTTTGTCTAAATTCCCCATTTATATATCAGAGGCAATGACTTGTCTTTACTTGTCGCTGTAAGGATAAGTACAAAAATATTATAAAGCTCTAAGTGAAACAAAATAAAGTATCTCAGTAGCAAATATTTGCAAAAGAGCAACTTAAATTTCTGGTATACTCCTTCCTTCCTCCCTCCCTTCTCATGTCCAAAGTTTTAGAAACGGGAGAGTTAGTAAGTACATCAGTACCTCTCAGTTGTAGAATTAGATGTTACCAATAATTTCATTAAAAATGGCCATATATGAGGCAGGTTTAAATCAACATGGAAATGAATGATGTTTTCTCCATTGTTGGTTGTTTAAAAAACACTGTAGACACCATTTATCAAAACTGAACTGCAGAAGAATTTGCCACCACTGATAAATTTACAAACATTTAAAATACCCCAACAACTAAACAGTGAAAATGTATTTTTTCAATACAAAAAGCCTATAGTAATCACCAAAACTACAAATCTATAGAATGCAAACTAAATTGAAAACAAAATAAGATTTCCAAAACCTCATTAGAGAGAAGTCCAGTCATTATTTAACTGTAAATCAGGACAGGAGAATCCATGCTCAGCCCATTGGGGGCTGAATACAGTCTGTAATTGTATTTCATTAAACTCCATCCTGACATTGCTTTGGAGGAGTTTTATATTTCAGAACATTACTGTGTACTAATATATGTCCACCAAAACTGTTTGAAAGACAGGGAAAAGCCACCCTTGAAGTAAATAATACTGAATAAATATGAAGAGAAAAATCTATTGTGTGAATAAATGTAGAAATCTCAGATAAATACACAGGGTGTGCCACAGTTACTACACAGTGCTTCCAATCCAAATAATGTGTTGTGTTGCGTAGGGATTGTGAGACCTGCTGGGATGCATTTGTTGCCAATTATTTTTATGGGAAAGATCATTATGATATTGGTGTATGGTACAGAATTTGTGCTGAACTCACTTTGGAATTTGTGTTGTGACATTCTAAAAGTTATTTGACACTTGTGGTATGGAATTTGATGTCCTTGAGCTTTTAAATTTAATTTTTATAATACCCATATTGTGAAATCTTTGCTGCACGCCCAGTTAAACTAGTTCCTTAAGCATGGGGGAGTTAATATTGTGATTTTGAACAAGGAATTCTGTGCATTCCAAAATGAGTCTTGTGTGTGTGCTATATGATTGTTTTGCAAATGATACTGTAAATATACACTGAAATTGAAGATAATAATATTTTACTACCATAGAGACTAATGAATATGCTGGTTTTGTGGTTGTTTTACTGTTTATTGACGTACAGGTAAATGCCCCAACTTGTTACTAAGATGTCTGTAAGCAATTAGTTGGGGTCTCAAATAAAAAGCTTTAGTATCACAATCCAGATTTTTTTCATTTCTATTAACATTCCCTTCAGTTGCTCATTGTGAAGAGTTGTGTCTAAGAAAAGATATGGGTCTGGGCTGCCTGCCAAGAGTTTTGGGTTCTTAACAGATTGTTTTTCCCAGTGGGGTCGACTCACTTTCTGCTTAAGATGTCCACTTTTGTCTGTATTTCCTGAAACAAGTCACTTACATGTCTAACTCCTATACATCTTGAGTGCTTAAAGAAAAGAGGCATGTTGGTAGTGTTATCACCAATTATCAACCATACTCAAATACAATGTCAAACACTTTTAAATCATTCTCTAAATGCTGTTTTAAAAATACCCACTTGTTGCTGCAATTGCCTGTCACTCACTGCCCAGTCTCACACCTCATCAATGAATGAAGCAATTTGGGACACCAGTGAGCCACATAATCTAATGGGACAGCTTCTAATTTCGATGAATCTCCCAGTAACTTTTCATACAGGAATTCAGACACGGATCATCCCAGGCTCTCCTGTCTGACCAATCCCCTGCTACACCACAAGTGATCAGACAGGTGGGCTGTGGCAAACATCATCATGGTAGGCACCACTGACCTTACCCTTGCGATTCAGAGCTCCTCGTGTCCACACATAAGATAAGCATGATGTAATTTAGAACGTGCATGCATTTAAAGTATGTCACTGGAAGACAGATTCAGAGCTGATCTTGGCATTTGTTGTGCTAGACTGACCTCAGGTTTATTTTTTTTAGCTCTTAAAAACTTTGCACATGTTTCCGAAACTGCTCTTCAATACAGTAGAAGTGGAATCGCTGGACAGAGCGCTCTATATCATCAGTGACAAATACGAGAGGAAAGATTTTATTTCCTAATGACAGCTGCAAATGGTGCCTTTTCGATTCCTCAGGGTACCCTTTCCTTTGGCTACTGCTCAGAAAGGATGTGGTCTTCTGCACTTTCTGCACCACATCTGCCAGCTTTGTGTGGACAATCTATAATTTAAGGCATCTAAGATTTCTCTGGCCATGTATGTTTATGCCCCTGAATAGGCACCGCAATGTCATCTGTAGGAGAAACTATTCTCAAATTTGAGCTTTCTGTACATAAAGTGCTATAGTGGGACAGTGTCTAAACAAATGGACATCAACTTGTGGTAAGAGTATTCATTGACTTTTTCTGCATGCACTGCAAATTTTATCTGTGTTTATGGATTCAAACACCTGGTGGATTTTTTTTTCTCAACAAATTATTGTAAGGACAAGGCTCAGAAGTCAAAAGGAGTAGCAATTACATAAAGTGATTCGTAAATACAGGTATCTGTCTATAAATCTCTGTTTCTATTTTGGAAAATCATGATGAAAGTACTTAAAAACTATTGAATATGTAACTTTATTGAAAAACCTATTAATAATATAATGTAAATTTTCTGGATCAAACAGTATGTTATGTAGTGTTCCCCCAAATGTACTATTTAATGTATTACTTAATAAACCAGGAACCAGGCAAAATTCACAATGAAGCTGAATTCTCTTGAGAGTGAAATATATTGTCAGTGCGAATGTGGATTTAGAACCTGAAGAACAAGTTTTCATTTCTTTCATTTGTGGATAACAACAAAAGAACTAGTTCATCTTTAATTTTCGAAAGATGAAAAAAAAAATCATGACAACCACTCACAGTACATAAATAGAACATCAATGATAAATTATAAAACAGATAATTTTTCCTTAGTGAATAATGAACTACAAATGCTGAAAAATTAACCATTTCATTTTATGTTGATAGAAAACTTAAGAGCATACCAAACTAAGTTTCCTTGTTTAGATGGCAGAAAATGAATGACATTTTCAGCCTCCAAAACAATAATGAGTTTTGGGTTAATATGCAGTGTACTTTGCCAGTGAAATTCAAGAAACATATATCATATTGAATATTCTAGTGATTTTTCTGAACTTCTCATTGGACTGAGAGTCTATCTGCTTCTAGAGACGTTAGCTATATTCTTTTAGAAGTATGTTTATTGGGAAATTCAAGCATGTATTACATCATTTAGTTTGGAGCTTGAATAATACTTTTACCTGAAGAAAGAGCTAGGGAAACTAAGGGAATGTATCGCTATGAATCTGCATATGTATCAACATACCATAAGTCTGTGTATTCTTCAGATGCGTATACCTCAGATGTTTTCATGTTTGGGGAACGTGTGCCAGCTATGTTTAAGGACTTTGCACCTTGAAAATATTTTTCTTCACAGGTCTACAGATTATGTTTTGGTTAAACAACAGTAAACATGCTGCTTTTCAGCAGTATGATTTTAGTCTGCGAAGCCTGCCTGAATTTTGTCTCCTTACACAGTGTGGTGGTGCTGTAAGCAATATAACCTGATGATATGTGGCCTACATTCAGAAAGTGTATATCCATATCCATTCCAAGACAAAGCTTTGCTCAGTGAAGGAGACAATTTCCGTAATATGTACATACATATACATGAATAATGTATTTCTGCGCTTAATTTACTACTTCTGCACATTCCTGTTTAGGCGTGTTTGAAGAAAACGGACCTAAAAAACTCTTCATCTCTTGCAGAGGACAGTCGATTCAGAATAGGAAGGAGAGGGGGACAAATTTTTCCATCCCGTAGTAGAAAGTCCAGTGCCATTTTTTTTTCAAAAGCTTCTTTTACATTTCCCACTGAGGCTTCTGATTTCTACTGCAATGGCCCAGTATCCGAGTATGTCTGGAAGTTGTGGGAGCTTGGTGTTTCATAAACCTTTCACATTTCATAATGCCTTACAGACATGGTAAAGCTTTTTGAACCCATATTAGGGCATCAGCTAAAACCTCATTGATCACTGACAAAGTGCCAAATAATCTTCAGCAGAAGGATTGAACCAATGTTTTAAAATTCTTTATTTTTTCCTCTTTCCTCTTCACTTCCTTTTTGTCAAAAATGGCATTTTGTTTTCATGATTTTCATCAGGTACCAACTAAAAAAATGAACAAAAGATAAACACAGTTTTCTGGTTTGGTTTTGTTGTTTTGGGTTTTTGTTGTTGTTGTTGTTTTAAGAATTGGCCACTTCATTATTTATAAACTTTATCTGTGAATAAAACCATTAAAGTTACCTGGTACGAAGTGGCCTACTTCCTTGCAGTTCTCTCTTAAATAAAGCAGACCTTGAAAACCCATGGGTATTTAAATACTCATACTTTGAATGCAGGTTGAACTGAAATGCAGCTTTCAGCTCCATGCAGTTTTTCAGCTCCATCTTTTTTTTTTCTGAAAAGAATCTCTCTGCCTAGTAGCTATTCTACCACTATCAATCTTGTGCCATTTCTCTCCCTCCAGCCCAGATCCACGTTTCTTACGTTCAAAAATATGACATGAACAGAGAAACTCCCTCATATTCTCATGGTTCAAGCCATCAAAACTTTTACAATCATCTAAATCGATCAGCTTAAGTTTTGCCTGTGTGCTGGTTTCAGCTGGAATAGAGTTAATTTTCTTCCTAGTAGCTGGTATAATGCTGTGGTTTGGATTTAGTATGAGAATAATGTTGATAACACACGGATGGTTTAGTTGTTGCTAAGTAGTGCTTACAGTAAGTCAAGGACTTTTCAGCTTCTCATGCCCTGCCAGCGAGAAGGCTGGAGGTGCACAAGGAGTTGGGAGGGGACCCAGCCAGGACAGCTGACCCAAACTGGCCAAAGGGATATTCCATGCCATATGACATCATGCTCAGCATATAAACAGGGGGGAGTTTGGCCAGGGGGCGGCAATCATTGCTTGGGGATGGGATGGGTGGTGAGCAATTGCATTGTGCGTCACTTGTTTTGTATATCCTTTTATCATTATTATTATATTTTAATTTATTCTCTCTTCCTTTGCTGTCCCATTAAACTTTTTTATCTCAACCCATGAGTTTTACCTTTTTTTTCTGCTTGTCTTCCCCACCTCACTGCAGGGGACTGTGGGTGGGAAGGAGTGAGCAAGCGGCTGTGTGGTGCTTAGTTGCAGGCTAGGGTTAAACCAAGACAATCTGAAACCAGGACAGCTTGCAATGGAAACTCACCTGACAGTGGTTCCCACTGAGGTCAAAAGCCTTGGTTACGTTAGCAGTTTGGAAGTGGATCCCCCAAATTTCCCCACTTACTGTGCTTGGGTCCATTTGCACCATGGTGTGATGTGGACAAGACAGATTCCTTTCCAGATGAAGTCCAATCCAAATGAGAAAATCCTGAACTTCAAAGAGGGGAGATGCAAAGCTCCCAGCAAACCCAGCTTTGATCTACTTATCCCCTCCCACTGTGCCAAACTCCTGGCTAAAACAGACATAATCAAAGGGAGTTTTGACATGTTTCATCTGATGACAGTCTTATATCTGTGAAACCAAACAAATGGTCATTTTAAGAAATTAAAATCGTTTTAAAGTTAACTGATTAGCTATATGAAATAAATTTGTTTTGGAGATCTTAAAAAAGACAGAACTGCTTGAAAACACAGATGGTCCTTTGAGAAGGTTACTGATTTCTACACTAAGTAAATTGGAAATCCCCTCACTTATTCACCTTCTTTAGGAATCATGCAAGTTCATTTTATGTATATACATGAGTCCTTCTAAATGATAGGGGAAATTTTCACTTGCTCCATTTCTTAATATTTTCCTGTTAATATGTATTCATTTCTTTCCTTAATCAGACTGCATTAGTCTTACTGTCATGAAAAGCTGTGCCCTAGCACACATGCAGAGTCACCCACATGTATCTCTCTGTAGTAGCTGTTGCTTTTTTTCATGCTCACTTGTAGCATGCATCCACTCACAGCACTGAAAATGCAGTGCTTTAAAGATCCTCAGAGTGGAGCTCAACCACAGCCTACCAGAAACATAGGATCAGGCGCTAGCACCTTGGTGCAAGGTCACTCCAATTCCCTCCCTCTGTTTTTCTCTTTCTGTTTTATCCCAATGGGAATTCAACAATACAATCTTGAGTGGAGTCTTCAGATTTATACCATTAGCTTATTGAGTAACTGCACCTGCTTTTAAATTTTAATGATGCATTTTTAATATGATAAATGTATTATACTTCAATGGTTTTATATGCAGGTCGAATAAACTATGAGTTTTGTTACTCTTCAAATATTACTTTCCAAAGAATAGCCTTATAATTATATAGCTTATTTAGTTACACATGTGCCTGGTAGTCTGAAAATGACTGTGGTTCTGTACCAGTGAACACAAGCTACTTTAGACTGCAAATGGATAGTTAATTTTTTTTTGGTAACTTGAGAGCAATATTACCTAGAATAAGGCTTATAAAGTATTTAGTCTATAAGGCTGCTGGCGAAGGGAAAGAAGGTTTTTTCTGTTGGTTGGTTACATCAGGATTCAGTAAAAAAAAAAAAAAAAAAAAAGTTTCCAATATTTTGTTTGAACAGATTTGCTGGAATATGTGATACACAAGGTTTTCTTGCACTAGTCAAATACTAAAGAAAGAGTTTGAAAACTATCATAAATGATACTGATTTTATAGAGAGAAGTGGGTGGCTACAGTGAATAATAAGAATTATACCTTTTAACCTAACTACCAAATGTACTTGATCACCAAAACACTGAGATGCAAGATATATAGGGGCTTACTCAGGAAATCCACATGTATAAAACAAAACATTTGTATGCTATTAGTTTTATTTCACTATTTCAGGTAAAGTGTATTTGACTTAGGAAATATTCTCAAATAATTGTCACTGAATGGCTTGTTTATTTACTACAGAACAAATATACTTTAGCTCAATTTTCTCCACTGTACTTTGCCAGATTCATTAGTGCTGACCTAAAATACTGCTGCATGGTTCAAATTAGTTGTTTGGACTTTTTGCTGATTCTCAATTGTTGATACTCTTTTAAGACTTTTAATAAATGTGCCACAGGGTTAAAAGTGCTTACTTCTGGACACTTATCTTCAAGGAATTAAACTGAGACCAGAAGCTCAATCTTGTTTTAGTGTAATGAGTTCCAGTTGTTGTGTTTTAGTATGTTTTAATAAGATTAATTATCCTTTGCCTAGACTGATTCTTTCCTTCATTCCAGTGGCTAACAAAGAATGGACAGTCACTGAATTACCTGAGCAAGAGATAATATCTAGCGTAGGAATATTATCCAGCTGGCAAAGAACTAATGTTACTGGTTTACACCAGCCTCCAGGCAGAAATGGAGTCAAACATCTGTCACATTGCAGCAATTTTCATCTGGCTAATGGGCTGTTGGCTGTATATGCCAACTAGTGTAACCACAGCTTACTTTAAAGTATTTCAGACGACTGCAGGATGATTTTCAGAATAAAAAGGTCTTAAGCAGGTCTAAGTTGTGGCCCTTCCATTATTCCCTATCAGTTATAGATACAATGGAAAATACTTCAGTCTTGATAGGATTCCCTTCCCTTCCCTTCCCTTCCCTTCCCTTCCCTTCCCTTCCCTTCCCTTCCCTTCCCTTCCCTTCCCTTCCCTTCCCTTCCCTTCCCTTCCCTTCCCTTCCCTTCCCTTCCCTTCCCTTCCCTTCCCTTCCCTTCCCTTCCCTTCCCTTCCCTTCCCTTCCCTTCCCTTCCCTTCCCTTCCCTTCCCTTCCCTTCCTTCCCCTCCCTTCCCTAGAATAAATATAAGATCCTTGCCAGAAAATATCTGAATTCATGAATGTCTCCAGTGGTTGAACATTTGGCAGAGGCTGCATTCAACTTCTCTTTAAAGTCTACAAGATTTATCATCTCCTGAGTCAAAGTAAAAAAGTGACTACAAATACAGCCCATTTGGTTACCATTGAGTTCTTCATAAGAATAAGGTCAGACACCTTATTGAAGGTTGGTTGACAACAAAATTGCACTCAGTGACACTGATCCACTCCAGGACCTTGATCATACCCTATCCTTCATTCTTCTGTCTGTACATCATGATTTCCGACTTAGGCTTAGAGGGCTAACCTGAAGTATTTGAGCTGTACACAGAAATGACACCAAAATTTACAAATTTCTCTAAGTTATAGCTTAATTCTAAATCACAGCATGAGCAATTTGCAACTGCAGTTGGTCCAATGTATCTGCTGTTGGCTTAATTCCCTTCATAAAATGTTCATGGAAATTGAGGTTCCTGGACTGTGTGGAAGATACTTTCCTGACACAGCTGGTGAGTGAGCCAATGAGGGAAGGTGCCCCACCTGAACTATTGTTTGTGAACAGAGAAGGACTTGTGGGTGATGTGATGGTTGGAGGCTGTCTTGGTCATAGCTATCAGGAAATCATAGAGTTTTCTATTCTCGGAGAAGTAAGGAGGGCGGGTCAGCAGAACTGCTACCTTGGACTTCCGGAGGGCAGACTTTGGCCCGATTAGAAGACTGAAGTCACTTGGGAGGCAGTCCTGAAGGGCAAAGGAGTCCAGGAATACTGGCCATTTTTCAAGAAGGAAATCTTAAAGGCACAGGAGCAGGCCATCGCCATGTGCCGAAAGATGAGTCGGTGGGGAAGAAGACCGGACTGGCTGAATAGAGAGATTTGGCTGGAAGTCAGGAAAAAAAAGGAGAGTTTATGACCATTGGAAGAAGGGGCAGGCAACTCAAGAGGACTACAAAAATATTGTGAGATTATGCAGGCAGAAAATTAGAAGGGCCAAAGCCCAACTAGAACTTAATCTGGCTACTGCAGTTAAAGACAATAAAAAATGTTTCTATAAATACATTAACAACAAAAGGAGGGCTAAGGAGACTCTCCATCCTTTATTGGGTGCAGGGGAAACATAGTGACTAAGGATGAGGAAAAATCTGAGGTACTTAATGCCTTCTTTGCCCCAGTCTTTAACAGTAAGACCATTTGTTCTGCAGGTACCCAGTCCCCTGGGCTGGAAGACAGGGAGCAGGATGAAACCCCCATAATCCAATAGGAAATGGTTAGCAACCTGCTACACCACTTAGGCACACACAGGTCCATGGGGCTGGATAAGATCCATCCAAGGATACTGAGAGAGCTGGCGGAAGTGCTCACCAAGCCTTTTTCCATCACTTATCAGCAGTTATGGATAACCCAGGAGGTCCCAGTTGACCAGAAGTTAGCAACTGTGACTCCTATCTACAAGAAGGGCCAGAAGGAGGATCATGGGAACTACAGGCCTGTTAGTTGGACCTCAGTGCTGCAGAAGGTTATGGAGCAGATCATCTTGAGTGCCATCACGTGGCACGTAGAGTACAACCAGGTGATCAGGCCCAGTCAGCATGGGTTTATGAAAGGCAGATTCTGCCTGACTAACCTGATCTCCTATGACAAGGTGACCTGATTAGTGGATGAGGGAAAGGCTGTGGGCCTAAACTTTAGTAAAGCCTTTGACACCATTTCCCACAGCATTCTCCTGGAGAAACTGGCTGCTCATGGCTTGGACGGGTGTACTCTTTGCTGTGTAAAAAGCTGGCTGGATGGTGGTGAATAGAGTTAAATACAGCTGGTGGCCTGTCACAAGTGGTGTTCCCCAGGGCTCAGTATTAGGGCTGATTCTGTTTAATATCTTTATCAATGATCTGGATGAGGGGATCAAGTGCACCTTCTATGAGTTTGCAGATGACACCAAGTGGGCAGGAGTGTTGATCTCCTTGAGGTTCGGAAGACTCTACAGAGGGATCTGGAGGGGCTGGATAAATGGGCCAGGGCCAACTGTATGAGGTTCAACAAGGCTCAGTGCTGGGTCCTGCACTTGAGACATGTCAATTCCATACAATGCTACAGGCTTGGGGAAGAGTGGCTGGAAAGCTGCCTGGAGGACCTGGCGGTGTTGGTTGACAGCTGGCTGAATATAAGCCAGCAGTGTGCCCAGGTAGCCCAGGTAGCCAAGGAGGCCAACAGCATCCTGGATTGTATCAGGAATAGTGTGGCCAGCAGGACTAGGGAAGTGATCGTCCCCCTGTACTCAGCACTGGTGAGGCCCCACCTCAAGTAACTGTGTTCAGTTTTGGGCCCCTCACTACAAGAAGGACATTGAGGTGCTGGAGCATGTCCAGAGAAGGGCAACAAAGCTGGTGAACGGTCTGGAGCACAAGTTTTATGAGGAGTGGCTGAGGGAACTGGGGTTGTTTAGCCTGGAGAAGAGGAGGCTGAGGCTGAAAGGAGGTTGTAGCCAGGTGGGTGTTGGTCTCTTCTCCCAAGTGATAAGTGATAGAACATGAGGAAATGGCCTCAAGTTGTGCCAGGGGAGGTTTAGATTGGATATTAGGAAAAATTTCTTCATGAAGGAAAGGGTTGTCAATCATTGGAACAGGCTGCCCAGGGAAGTGGTGGAATCACCATTCCTGGAGGTATCTAAAAAACATGTAGATGTAGTGCTTAAAATCATGTGGACATGGTTTAGTGGTTGGACTTGGCAGTGCTAGGTTAATGGTGGACCTGATGATCTTAAAGCTCTTTTCTAACCTAAATGGTCCTATGATTCTATGAAATTGTGAACTAGAAGACCGTATATAGATCAGAAATGTGGGCCTGATTTGTTCCTGAGAGTTACTTGGTGAAATTTTTCATTAGGAAAACTGAAACTAAATTTCACAAACCACTATTTGCAGTTCAAGCCACCTTCTTGCAGGGTTGAAATAAATTTATTTGGGGCAAGGGAATCTGTGAAATTAATACAAAATTCCTTCCTTCAAAAGTTTGGATGTGATATATGTCTGTTTTCCTCCAGCAGCCTTTATATTTTCACACTACTAATGAATGAGTGCTTAATTGCCACAGTGAAGCTGTCTGGGGTTGCTTCCCAGCAGAGTCTCTTGCCAAGGCCAGCCGGAATTCTGCTTGTATTCTGCAGTTGATTAATGGAGGTTGCTGGTGTTAAACATAAATAAATAAAAGCCCCCCACACTGAAAAGGGTGGAGTTCAAGAAAGGTGTAGTGCTCCCCTGAAGTCAAACAATTTTCTTCAAATTAGAAAAGTTGACGGTGGATCAATACAATATCTCCTGATATATCCATAGGAAATAACCAGCTGTGATCAACATAACCGGTTGCTGAGTGCCACCATTTTCCCACAGAAAAGCAATTGAAATAATAGCTTTTCTCTGACATCAAGAAATCAGACTGTTTTTTTCCACCAGACAATCTTGAAGTGCCACTTTAGAGTAATACAGATATCTGAGTTCTTTTCTATTTCATGGAAACAAGAACTGTTCAGACTGATTTCTCCCTACAGGTTGGTTTGTTGGGGGTTTTTTTGTCTTAAATATTTAAACCTTGAAAATTCATTTTGATATGGCTACAAGGCACTTACATAAAACACTAACATTGCACACCTCAGTTCTCCACTAGACTCAACTCCATTATTTCTCTTGCGTTATATAAGCCCTGGATATCCTTGAGCTTTGCATGATAGGAGTCATCTGCTTACTGAGATAGTCTGTTAGAAGTTCAGTAGAAAAAAGTTTGGGTTTTTTTGCTTTAAAATTAGGTAGGCCTTTTAAAAGTTATCTACATCAAGGAAGAGATGAATAGAAAGTGTTCTGAAAAGTACCTTCTCTACATGGACTAGAGGTTTACATTGTATACATGACATTTTTAAAGATAGCATCCGCATATGAGACCTACTGATTAAGTTGGTGGTAGATTTCAGTATAAATATATGACTGAATAGAGAAGATACGATGTACCAATATGAGTGCTGATTTGTCCCTGACCTACACAAGAAATTGCAGAGGTACCTACCCGTAATCTTTGAGTTATGTTAGTACAACACCAATGCTTTTACCAACAGAAATTCTCTGCTAAGAGATATAAACTATAACAAGTATCAATGGAGTGGATGTGTCTGTCAGTTTTAAGGCAAAGTGAATGAAAGGAACAGCTTTGATATTTCCAGAGCAAGAAGTTGCCTGAATGTTTGAATGTGGCCATTCTGGCAGCTATTTCTCAAGCCTGTTTTCTGCAAGGCAAGAGGTGTCCTATAGTTCTCCCTCTTATAAACAGAATGACTTTCTCTTTTTTCCCAAAATGGAAAATGGTGGTTCATCCTGCAAGCTGCTGCTTACCTGTGTAGATATCTAACAGCTGAGATTTACAGAAATAGACTTAAAACTGCTGTCCCTGGTTTTCTGGTTTCTCAGTTGGTTAATCTATTGCTAAATTTTATTTGAATTTTTTTTCTGGTTAGCCTGACAGCCTTCCTGGTGGGATGGGCACCCTCAGGACTCTTGGTCTTTCTCCATCACAGAGCATTCAAACCCTGGGATGGACATTGGGAGATGCATCTATATTTCTGGACAAGAAAGACCAGGAGGGATCCTTTGCCTGACATCGACACTGCTAGCTCCCTCTCAGACAGACTGGTGTGCCTACATTACATAGCACCGGTGTGTGGGTGGGTCTCAGTTCAAAGTACCTAAAATAATGCTAAATCTTTGTTATGGTTCTTTA
This sequence comes from Balearica regulorum gibbericeps, assembly GCF_011004875.1. NCBI lineage: Eukaryota > Metazoa > Chordata > Aves > Gruiformes > Gruidae > Balearica > Balearica regulorum. Next base: position 174,504,715 of record NC_046184.1, read on the forward strand.
CACTATTTTAATAATAAATAATAAAAAAAGATGTTTGAAATGAGATCATCTTTCAAGGGGCAAGGCCTGTTGGGATGGTGCTGGAGGACTAAATAAGATGGAGGGACCCGGACCTGACACAGATTTGCCCATTCTGCCTTTCAGGAGTGGTCGCTGTTGACCTGCCCCAGACGGCACCCAGGCTTTGTCTGCAAGAGCTGCTGAAGCTGTGCAGAGCCATGGCGGGCGGGGGGAGATAATAATTAAATCAAGTGGTTGGTGAGTGGTCTAATGTTCAAACTATTTTCCTTCTCATCATTTATTTTGCAGTATAAATACTCTCTTTAGTCTGTGACTCTGAGGAAGCCCAAATATTGCAGCCCATGATTTGTGTGTTCCATTCCCTTGAGGTCAATCGGTGGACACAGGTGCAAAGTCTGTAAGACACATTATTTTGGAAATGGCATGTTCTCATGCCTTTGCAACAATATTTTTATCAGAATTTCTCATTCATATGGAATTTTGAAAATTTGGATATTTTTTGTTCTTTAAATTGAAATTTTAAAAAAAAATCTCATTGAATGAAAGCTCTGTTTGTCAACAAATCTCAAAAGTATGGTGAGGCATTTCCCATTTTTCCATGTTTATTAAGAGACCATACTTTTAGAATATCAGTCTAAAAATATAATGACAAGAATATAGGGCTCAATCTTTTAAATTTATGCAAACTCCTTAGTTATATGAATGATCACATTGACTCAATGGCATGCCTGTGAGACACAGAGGTTGCAGGGTTGCATTGTTGCTTTGTATACTCATTTACTTTTATAAACTCTTGAATTTTCCAGAAAGAGTAAAATTTTAAACTATCATACTAACTATTGTTCTATTATACTTCCCAAAAAATATTTAAAAGTAATCTTTTTCTGAGTCTCTTACTATAAGCATTCCTGCTTATATGGTCATGATCACATTTTACTGTAATTTAAACTGGGATAAACAATGAATAATGTCAGATGAGATTACTTCATGTGTAAATGAAATGGAAATTTAGCAACTTAACCAGGTGCTCAAAAAAAAAAAAAAAATCATCTGGCTTCTTTTTATGGTTTTGATGCTACTGGTGGGATTGTTCTCTGCTTACATTTGTTAGTAGCCTCACCTATAGTTATAGTGAAAGGAAAAGGATAGATGTCTCTGGATAGTGATTCGTTCCAGACTAAGAGAGGTGTCTAAAACAGATTGGGTGAATTATCCTCTAGTAGTGTCTATCTCTTCACAGACTAATGAAGAAATAGGTGGTTCTCAACTTTTGATCTGGGAAAGGCAAATAAAAACCACAAGACTATTGCCAGCAGAATTGCTGACAGGAGAATTCATACTGCTTTTGGAAAATCTGTGAGACCCACAGGCTGAAAAAAGTTTAAAATTGTAAATGGAGTCTGGATGACACACTAAGACTGAATGCCTACATTTGAAGTTGTGAATATAATGGGAAATACTGATTTATACCCAATTGCTATACCTTGTTTTTTCTCTGTGAAAAATTAAGGATGGACTTTTGGGAAAAGTAAAATATTGAGAATCCATTGGAAGCTTTTTGCTGAAAATAAATGGGATATTGGGGAGATCTTCACTTGTTATACTACTAAATGGTCTATAAGTCATTTAGGTCTTACTGGGACTTCTGCCAGTACAATACATCATTCTTTTTAATTAAAATACTAGTACTACCCAAAAGCACTAAAACCTATCAAAAATTTCAAAAAATCTTGTCCTTGTTAATGTGAAATGTTACTTTGAAACAGGGACATGATTTTGTCCATGATATCATCCAACAAGAAGAGACAATGTTTCATAAGTGATTACTGTATACATGTGTATTTATATACACAAATATATAATTTTTGCAAGATGTATTTAGAACAACTATGTTATCATATTTAAGCACAGATTCTTTCATTTTTATGACTGAGTTATGCAATGCTTCTTTCCATAAGCTCACTTCTTAAACCAATAATTTATAAAGCTCTGCCTGAGGAACCATGTTCTGATTGGTTTGTGTAGACACAACAGTTTTCGTAACTGTCACTGTGCATTGAGTTTTTTATATTTGCTTTGGACAGCAAACTGCCAACTACCTGCAAACGCTAGCAACTTCATACAATTTGTTTTGGCAAAAGGTCACCATGCAGAAAATTTTCTGTAAGATGTGGCAAGTCAGATTTCATACATACTGTCCTCACTGGAACTAAGGCTCGAGTTTGTTGTTTCTATAGTACTCGTCAAAGCTAGAGCAGCAGAGACAGATATGCTAGTCAGGTTGCTCTACTCTTTCGCTATTAAAGTTTACTTCACTGTTTAATTTCTGATCTTGTTAAAGTCCTGTGTAGCTCCTACAGTTAAATTAGGTCTGATCATAGGAAGAGAACATTAAGTTAGATTTTAATCTCGGTTGCATTCAGAGCAATTCCATCAACTGAAGTCAATATATTTACTTTTATGTAAATCAGTTCAGATTCTGACTCTCACTGTTTGTTTTTATTTTTGGAAGGAAAATTTAGCAGTTCACATTGACACCCAACAACCCTTCTTTTATCTGTACATCACTGCAGAAGCAAGTGTTGTTTTCTGTTCTCTGTTGTTATGGCAGCATATTTTTCAAGATATCATATTAGTCTGTTTCCTACAGATTCTACTTTTGTTTTCTTATAAAAAGCCTTATAGATAACAGGTATATGTCCAGCTTGAGGTAAATCAGATTAAAGAGATGAATGCCTTGAACTGCATCTAAAAGTATCCAGATGCTGATACTGACATTTTCTAATTCTCTTGTTCTTCCTTCAGGCTTCATTCCCCAATGCCTTTGCTTTGTTCCCCATTACCTTTACCAGCAATAGCTTTTTGAGTCAGAGTTCTTGACAGGCCCAAAATGCTCTACCCACACAAAAACATAAAAATGCATTTGGCAGTCTTGCCCTCAATATAATACTTTTGCCTACTGATTTAAATGTGGATCTAAGGTAGATTTTAGACATTTCAGTGAATGCTTTGCTGCGCACAGAGTCAGTAAAGGACACCAGGAACCATATATGAGTCCAAAATAACCTGTAATCCATGGGACGGAACCTCCCTGGCATCATGGAAAATTATGTCAGTTTACAACAAAATATAAACAACTTATACCCAAGAGCAATAAGGTCTGCTGGTACCTTGCTGGTTCACAAGGAATCGAAGAATCCTCCATATGCACATATTTTAAGGAAGTGCATTGATTAGGTCATTATTCTGACACTCACAGTGCAGGCATTTATAATCACGAGTAACTTAATGTATGTTTAAGTGGCACGCTGCCATTAATGAGAGCATTCACAAACATGCTTTTTTATGTATGTCTCTCTATTTCAGCTACTGAACCATTTGCAACACCAAAGAAAAGCTGAAACTGGAAGGCAGGGAACATTCCCTCCCACAGCAGTCTCAGACCTCCTGGTTAGTGCTCTTTCTGGGAAAGTGGGTGATACAACTTTGAACTAAGCTGTTAAATGTTAATCAAGTTACCCTTTTGTTTTTGTGTAACAGGCTCATACTCCTACACCCATTCACAGATGCTTGTTCCCAGTCCCCGACAGAATTTCTTTCCCCTCAGACAAAGCCAGCAGACTCAGCATTTCATGCAACTGTGGAAGCAAAAAACTCTTGAAGGAGTCATGGGACAGGGAAAAGAATTAGGTGGAAGAGGAAGCAGGAGGACTCCTGAGGTGTTTTGGCTGATGATAAAATAAATGTTTCCATAAGTAGCAGACCCACCTAAGGACATGTTGTCACTCCTCCAGCTTCTTGTTCATTTCCTTGTCCAGTCAGGCTTTAATCTAGTACTCAGGCCAACAGATGAACTGTTTGTGTGGCAGTTGTCTAAGAAAGAAATCCTTTAGGGAGAAGGTGAGAAGAATGTATTTTTCTTGATTTGTTTGAAACTGATTGCCAGTTGTTCTTACAAGACAGGATAACAATCCTGGCGTCATTATTCTGAACCTCCTCAAACAGAAGTGGTGACTGAGTTAAGACTGTTGCCTCCCTGGCAAATCCTCTAGCCACTAGGCTGTAAGATGAAATGGTACTTGCTACCAGTTGTTTCCAGAAAGAAAATGGTGTGCTGTCCTCATTTCCTTGAAAGACAGGATAGTGGCACTGATTTTCTGAAGCAAGTTCTGACTGTGGATTCCCAGTGAACATGAATGTTTTTCTGGTGGTCTGTATGATGCACTTACTCCCCATTAGTCATGTTGCAGCCATTATTTTGAGTTAGAATTCAAGGACCTGACTGTTATGATTAAATGACTTGCTTAGGGACAATCACTGTGCTAGAAAAGTAAGAATGCAGGAAAAATTGTCTTCCTTGTCTTTTCCTCTAGTCACTACATCCCAGAGCGAAATATCAAAGTCAGCATTAGAAGTTGAATCCCATTGGTGCTGGGAGTTACAGCTGTGCTGGAAGAGCAACAGAGGCAGAACAATCGCAGCCTTTCATGAAAGTCTAGGGTGAAGGCTCTATTCCTGCCTCATCACGTCATTTTGTTTCTTCCATCTGTTGTTACTTTATGTTTCCGTGTCCTTCAGAGGAGCATGTTTTATTGGCTAAGTGTTAGGAGTCAGAACAGTATGTCCAGATTTCTTGTGGTCTTGCTCTTTAGGGAAGCCACTTACAGTTTTCCGCATGCCACTCATAAGACGGGTTACTAGTACTTATTTATAGAAACAGATAGAGCTAAACTAAGCTGCAGAGTGTTTTGATATTCTTGACTAGAAGGTGCTGCACAAAATGCAAATTATTATTGTTTCTCTTCTCTTCATCATGACACCTCTTGGCTCCAATTTTACCACAGTATGCTCTTCTGTCTTTCCTTACAATTGTGTTATATTGTTCTCCTTGCTCCCTCCTATCACCTCATCTTTCCTTCCACATCAAGGAGCCTTTCTCAGTAATAGTTCTAGCATTTGGGCATAAGGAGCATGCCCCACTCAGAAACATAATATTAAATCAGTATAAAATGTTGTTATCTTTGGTTCAGCTCTGGATGTCATCTGCAATATTTCAATAGAATATTCCGCAGAATAGCTGATGATAGGCCTGGTTCCTTTCACTCGTGTCTGACTTACTTACCCCCGTGTAACTCCATTGCCTCCAACAGCATTCAGCTGATTTTAAATGAGTGGCAGAGGAATAAACATAGCTGAGATATGTTAAGCATCCATGGCAGATCAAATGTGTACCACGTCAGTGGGATGTACATTTTCATCATTACCAGCCAAACCAGTGAGGAATCTGTGAAACTCTACAGCCTCAAAAAGGCCTAGATAAAGCACTAAAGATACAGTTTATGGTGCAGGTATTAATTTTTCAAAATTGGGCAAGGAGAATTTGCCAGTTTCAGGGAATACTGTATGACTCTATTTACTGGCAAAGCATTTCCATTATAACAAATATGGGTGTTGCTAACAAAACATATTTCCTGTAACTTCTTTCCATGGGGAGTAGCTTAGAAGCACAGACGAGCAAGAAAATTCCTGGTGTTAATTCACAGTTTTCGCAATATAGAGGCATTAACTTGAGCATGAATAGTGAGCCAGGCAATAGGAGAATTCTTGCTAGGTTTGCACCAAATTATTTCCAACAACGTTAGCTATTTACATAGCACTAGTAAAATATTTTTAGATGTTCTGTCCAACTAAATTTGTCACTGTGATCTCAGTGAAATCACACTTTTTGTATCCAAAGAAGTTTATTAGAGCTTTTCTAATAATTCTTAGATATAGAAGTAAAGACCTATACAACTATTAATCATTAAAAAGCACCAAGAGGCAACCTAAGAAATTAGAATTTAACTAATTTCTTTAGTAAAAATATTCAAAACCACCTTCTGGTTTTTAATGAAAGACTGCTCCTTGAAACCATGATAATCAATGTGGACTTGGGCTAGAGAGGTCACACTTAACTAACTTACAGATTTTTTTTTAAGACATTACTGCCATGACAGATAAGAGAAATTCAATGCATGTACTATACTTAGATTTTAAAAAGGCAACTGACAAGTTTCTATACCAGAGATAAATTGCTAAGGTAAAGTCATGGAACAGCAAGAATAATAGGGTAATGGACAAAACAGTGGTTTAATAGCAGAACATAAAAGATACCTGAAGATGGACATTTCATCCTAATAAAGAAGAAAGAAGTGGATTAAATATAAAAACTTAGAATAAGCTTGAAGACTAGTCATCTAGATCTCCCAGACTGGATGGTGTGCACGACTAAAAAAGGGAAACCAAACATTGAATGAATCCATTTTTGTGCTTACTCCAGTCCTCACAGGGCAGGAGGTGTATAGACCTGCCAAGGGTGGTCACGCAGATGGAATTTAGATCTGTTGTGCCTGCCATTATTGGACTGAGGTAGCATTTATGATGATAGATAAACAGTTATTTAAACAAAGACAAACAAGTCTTCTAAGCTGTCAGTGATTTTAACATCAGGCAAGCAATGACTAACAGGGGGTGCTTCCAACTCCCCCTGTGTACCACAAAGCAACGATAGGAATCAATGTTCTTCCCATGAGCAAGGAATGAGGAAGAAGGAGTGGGTCTGAGGCAAGGGAAAGATGAGCCACCGAAGCCACGAGGCAAGCAATGGGTCTGCAAGTAAATTGAAATGCAAATTCTGCATGGTTACTGGCGCATAGAACGGGGCGGGGGAGACAGTGTCCTTGGTGTGGATGAAAGTTTGTCCTGCTCCCTTCCTCCAAATTCTACTCTGCAAAGCTCTTCCACTTGGTGTTTGTGTGGGGTTCATTTCTGCACTATGTATGGCATAGTGTAAGACACAAGTAAACTCTTGACGTCAAGCATAAATACAACAAAGTAATGTGTATTAGGAGTAAGTGCGAATCAATACGGTATTATGCTAGTGCTCCACTTATAAGAAGAGTTGCATTAAAGTAATTCTGGTAGCAATGTGTAACCAAAGGGTTGTATATGGGACAACGATGGAGAAAGAGCAAAGAGCATCTGTGAGTTCAAGAAATAGGTATGTCTGTTTGTGGAGGAAAACGTGCTGAGGGGAAAAAGACCACAGCGCAGGTGTGTTGGTCTGGATAAGACTGCATGTTCTTATGTCTTTATTAACTAGTTCTAGGTGGTTGAAGTTCTTAAAGTGTGTAAATAAAAGCATTCTAGGAGTACTGTGAACAAAAAAACAGGGTAATGATTATAAAAATGATACTCTCAAATCTTAATCCATTTTTTTATTAAATGCAAAAGTTATACTGATGTAACATTAAGAATGAGATTTTAACTGAAAGATTAAAACCAAAGATTTCTTCAGAAACCCTCACACTATCCCCATGAGTATATGCATAACAATAGGCTCTTTCATTATGTACAGGATTTTTGCATCAGTCACTGAATAATAATTATTGTCTATTGTAGCTTCACCCCAGCCTATGTGGAGTTTCACTACATTGCAGCAGAAAGTTGATTTCTGAATAGGCAGCTCCTCAAACAGGCAGTGATCTACCAGATGCTAAGAGGATACACAGAAACATGAGGGAGGGCTTAAGCCACTATATAGGAGAGAAACCAGATGTGTGAGAAACATTATACAGGCACTGTCAAAAACAGGGAAAGAAATAGCCTGAAGAAGCAGATGGGTGGACAAGGTGACAATAATATCAAACAACAAAATAGACAACAAAATGCCTAGAGAGAGGAAGAAAAAAAAAGAAAAGAAAAACTTACAATACTTGAAGAGATAAAAATAGGTAAATATTAAAATATTTGAAAATAATGATGCACTCATGGGTTTTTCTAAGATGTGTGTATGCAAATTCAAGAAGCATAGCAAAGATAACATCAATAGTAATAATAGTTATAGCTCTAAATTTATCAGGGTCTTGAACAGGTTAATGACTTTAGTGTATCATTGTTTCTAGAGTTATATATGGCTGCAAAATGAAAGGTACAAATATCTAGATCTTTTTAGGTACTATTTGGAAATTTAATCTTAAAGTATATAGACATTTCAGGAAAAGTTACACAAATACATTGGTGCAACCGTAACTGATCTATAGCATGTTTAAAAAGGCATAAAAGCATCCATGCACAAAGCCATACTGATTTTGTTGATATTACACAAATATTAATGCTGTCTTTAACATTTAGTTCATGTTGTACAAAAGTCTTGTACACATAAACCATAGTTGATTTGTAGCTGTTACAAGCTGACAATAGCTGTATTCAGTTTTCAGTGGACCCTCAGGTTCTACCCACAACACTGCATCTTTTTGAATTGGTTTATAATTTACGTATTTTCTCTCAAAAATCTCAACAGATGCTGGGAAGAAGAAAAAGGATACCAGCCTAGAACATCTTCATTGATACAATGGGCTTGATCTGTGTCTGATAAATGTTGATACTTAGGCAAGGCGAGTGTTTCAAGAGCTTTTTCTATGGTTCTTTACATCTCATTTGCATGAATTAAAATAATTGACCAAGTACAGAGTACATTAGAATACAATCTACTATATCTTTGGAAGGCACAACATCTTTGGGTAGCATTAGAGAAGAGAGCTGGCTAAAGGAAATTCCGTTATTTATAGCAGATTGGGGGCTAAGGAAAATTGCAAAATGAACACAAAGCAGGCAACAACATGGAGGAAAAAGAGGAGCAAGACTGAAAAAATAGTTGGCTGCTTTGCTTTCTTGCACTGTTCCTACAATAATTTTTAACAGAGGGGCTTCTGAGTTATGTTGTTGTAAAAGAAAGGAGAAACCAGGATTAAGTTAAGATAAATTGACTAAGAAGAAGAAGACAACAGCGAAAGAAACAATAAGGCCTCAAAAAGATAGTGAAAGTAATTTATTGACAGCCTAGGTAGGCATTGCTAAAAATTTTAATGAATTCTGAGCCTCAATGTTCACAAAGGAGGATTGGGAACAGATGCCAGAAACAGACATAAATTTAACAGCAGAGGTGGAAGGCATACTGAAGAAACTCAAGATCGTGCCAGAAGAGGTGACCTAGAAATTAGAACATTTAAAGACTGACAAAACTAAAGGACCAGAAGGTACACATTTGATGAAGCGTCCCAAAAGAGATAGGAAAACCTTTAGCAAGTTTATTTATAATCTCTTTGGAATTGAAAAGGGCAAAGTAGCACATATTTAAGAAGTGATCTTGCTAAAATCTAGAAAGCTCAACTTGTAAGATGAAAGGTGAACCAAATACTTTGAAAGGTAAAGACATCAATTAATTACATGGATTTTCTAAAGCTGTACAAGGCCACATGTGTGAATTTCACAAGCACTCAGAAGTGCATTTCTATTTTAAAACCATATGAATGGTATTTATCTACTAACACTTTTAAGTTCTATGTTTCTTAAGTTCTGTGCTCTTTCTCTGTTAATGAGCTCTATAAAATGGCAGGTGATCACTGTTAGCGTGCCTAAACATTGGAGACTTTACTATACGTTTCTAACAATAAGAAGGCATTGAAAGCATTGGATCATGTCTTCTGAGAGAAAACAGTCTGTAAGATGTCAAACAGAATTGACAATGAAATTGAACCTAAAAATACCAAAAAAGATAAGGAAGGAGCCTAAATTTCAAGCTTTGCTGCTCCCCCTCTGAAGAAGTCCCACCATGTGTCACTGATCTAGTCTGGCAGGACTGGATCCCCACAATTCAAGAAAGACGTGGAAAGACTGGAGAGGGTCCAAAAGAGGGCCACAAAGATGATCAAAGGGCTGGAGAACCTGCCCTATGAGGAGAGACTGAAGGAGACAGGTCTTTTCTCCCTGGAGAAGAGAAGGCTCAGAGTGACCTCATCACAGTATTCCAGTCCTTAAAGAACCCCTTCAAAGAGGATAGAGGTTCTCTCTTCACAAGGAGTCACATGGAGAAGACAAGGGGCAACAGGCACAAGTTGCATGGGGGTAGGTTTCATCTCAATACAAGAAAGAAATTTTTTACAGTCAGAACAATCAATCACTGGAACAACCTCCTCAGGGTTGTGGTGGAGTCCCCATCCCTGAAGGCTTTCAAGATGCAAATGGACAGGGTGCTAGATAATCTCATCTAGGCTCCCTTTCCTTGAGAGGTTGGACCAGATGATCTTTCAAAGTCCCTTCCAACCTGGACTATTCTATGACTGTATGGTATGATGAATTGTTTCATTACATATCCTTCAGTGACCTATGGAATAATCATTTGGCAATATTGAGAAAATGCTTACTAATACATGTATCCATATATTCTCAGGTTTTTGTGCTGGAGATTCTTTTGGTATTCCAAGGAGTTATCTGTGTCCCTGCTTCTGACCATGTGCTTTTTAGGACCAAATCCGACATTGCCAGGCATTTTCTCCGTAGTCCAGAATCTCCTAGCTCTGCACTGTGCACCTGCAGGATGCTTGAAACGGCTGTGATTTCCAGTCCACAACTTCTGTTGCTTGACAGCTTTTCTTTAAAAACATAAATCTGGCCATGTGTATGATTTTTTAAACTTCTGAAAATACCAGCTCAATGAAATTTTCACTTATCTCTGATTTTATCAAAGGAATTTCCTGTGATATAAGCCTCTAATCCAGAAGTCTTATGAACTTAATTAAATTCAACAAAAAGAAACTACGACAACTATGGAATCGAGATATTTTGCTTAGTTTGCAAAAAGAGGTTAAAGAAATTCAACAGGATTAAAACAAACCAAAGCTATAGAAAAATTCTTTCTTGAGTTCCTAGCAAAGTTTTTCAGAGTAAACCCAAGAGAAGTTTGCTGCAGACCTGGTGATGTATGGTGCTGGCAGTATGTTACATTAATGTCCTAAGAATTGACGTGTATATTATAAAGGGTAGTTATAAGTTCTAACAGTTGTGAACAAGGGAAGTATCAGACAAGTATAAGGCCAAAGTATCACTATTAAGACAGATTTTATTCACCTTATATAAAAGTAACCTGAAACACAGAATGTGCAGTAACAGGCTGAAATTTGATGACTGCACAAAACTGGAAAATAAGTCAAAATGAATGAGGTGGACACTAAAATAAAGAGCAGTTGGAAAGGCTAAGACCAAGGACAGATATATGGTTATGAAATAATACAGAAAAATGTAAGAGAAAGACACTGAAGATGAAAAGAAAGATTTTCAATTTTCAAACAGCAATACAGAAAATCTAGGGGTAGTGGAATATATCACGTAAACCTTTGACCCATTGCTTATAAGCAGTAAATTGTAAGAAAGTGAAACTAGAGACACATAAGAAGGCTTGTGAAATGTAATTGAGTGGGAATTATTTGACTGATGTAGAAATGGGACCAGGAAAACAGTGTTTTATTGGGCATAAAACCCACAAGTAATGGGTTACAAATATGAAATAAGGAAATTCTGATAATGACTAAATTCTGTCTTGGGAGAGGTTTCATGGAAATGAACAGGCTTCTGCATATATCTCCATAAAAAATAAAGCTGACATAACCCAGGTAGCTTTCACTTGTTTTTAGCTAACATTCTGATTACTTTAACCAATACCTCAGGTAGTTTATCATATTATACTGTTCAATTCAGTGAATGTAAGTTCACTGAATTCACCTTGTGGGGAAAAAATGCTTGCCCCAATGCCCGGAAGAAATGGGTAGTCTTTTGACAAGTGGCTGCATCGAACCCCATGCCTAATCTCCCCAAGCTTTTATCATTGTACATTTGCAGTAGGTTTTCCCCCAAGAACAAGTTGTCCTTTATCCAGAGGTATGCTCAGGTTTGGGACTGCTGCACTCTGTACTAGGTTATCCAAGATCTAAGCGTTCTGCCTTCAGTTTGAGCAGCAGAGCTGAGATATCTCGGCAGCAGTGAGGACATGCATGTTCCTGAAGGTAGGGGGAGATTTGTATCTCAGTGGTTGGTTCTTGCTCTGAAAATTTCTGGCTTTCCTTCTCCTGTAATGGTCCTGGGGCCACAGAGCCCCAGAATGGCTCATCTTTCCATTCCCTAGTCACCTATGTAGCTTCCCCTGAAGTCCTTTTCTACAAAACATACCTAGTTTATTACCCCAACGGTACATGTGAGGTTTACACTTCAGTTTTATTTCACCGAGATTGTCTTGTGAACTGGTGGGAGCATCTGGTGTATGTAGCCCAGCACACCCCTAGTTTGAACCCCTCTACATAGTGAGCCAGAGGCCTGGATGAGAATGTGATTATTTGCTCCTGCTTCTTCTGTGCATCTTCAGATATCTCCTGTTTTCACGTACACATGGAAGAAACAGAATAAAAATGAGATAAAAATCCTGGGTTGACTCCAAACCGTCCTTACTTACCTGCACATCTCTCACATGAACATGTGATTTACCAGCAGGTAGTTCAGTGAATTTCAATGTAACCTAACAGACAAAGCAAAGTCATTAGATACACTGAACATTTTGCAATATTTTTAATGCTTTAACTATAATTAATATGTGTTGTTAACAGGTTTTTGTGAAATGGTACAGTGGACAGCATAGAGAAAAGGCAGAGGATTTTTTTTTTTTTTTTTGTGAGAGAGAGAGATCTGCTTTTTATAGTAATTGGGATATAAACACCTAAAATCAGGATTTTATACTAAAAGGGCAAGCTAACCTTACTAATGGTGATTACTCACTATATAATAGAAAAGGAAATAAAAGCTTTTGTATAAAATGTATCAAATCCTAAGAGTGCTGTTAAACTCATTAAAGAAAAAATGAAGTTAGAGAAACTGGTCTTATTTTTTTTCACTCCCAGTAGAGTTCATTTCTACTTCAACAACTAAGCCAAGGTCACATTTAACTCACTTCAATTTCACCCAGTGCACAAGCTAATGTCAATAGTACAGCTGCCATGCAGAGCTAAAGACTGATGGTTAGACAAAGCCATTTACACAAGGCTGGGTCTTTCATCTTCTCTCAGCTAGTGACATAAGAAAGCACTGAGGTTATTCTCAACTAGAGACTAAAACTGGCATATTAGAAAAAATGTTATTCTCCTTAGCTGTCACACAAAGGATCTGAAGAAATGTAGAAATGTTTTTTTCCTTGGTCATCTAGGGAGATCACAAAGTGACTCTAATAGCCTTCACTCTGAAATTTTCACATGGTTTAAGTGATTGCCAAGTCTGATATTTTCCATTTACACTTCATTGCCATCAGAAAAAGAAAAAAATCAATATACCTACCTACTCAAGTGTGTCACAGGATGAGCTTATAAAAGAAGACATCAGTCTTTTTAGGGCATGAAAAATATACTTATTCAAATATATCTTATTTAAAATGACATAAATTGCAGTGGTTAGTCAAGATTCGATTTCCTCTAAAATATAAGACTTAAAATATTCCCTGACTTGCCAAGGAATAAGAATCCTTCAAACTGTTGATATGTACAAATGTACTCGTTTTCTCTTGTAAGTTATACCCGCCACAGTGTACCAATATTAGTGACTATAGGAATTTTAAAGCGGAGGTGAGATCTAACATATTATCACATTTTTCTGAGATGGCACAAATAGCTGGAACCTTGCCAAAACATGGCAGCAATAGCTTTTTTAATTTCAATTTTACTATGTGTATGAAATTGAGTTGCCTTAGCTTGTTGGCCCTAATATGATTCCACATGATGTCATGCAGCTCTAACAAGCTCATACACCCTAAGCAGAGCTATCTTCCCTTCCCATACTATAGCTCTTTCATATCTTATTTGTCCTGTTAAAGATTTCTAGCAATTTCCATGCAACACTACGCAATGTCTTTGGTTTAGATTAATAAAATATCATAGGTGCAATGGAATTGTCTTGTCAAGAGATTTGACTGCTTGGCCATTGTCAAGAACATTTGACAAGTGAGACCCAAATTTGTCCCTGACTCTTCAGCCCTCCATGGAAGCTGAAAGGTCATCATTCACCTTATGATGTCGTTTCAACCCCATTATCTTTTCTACCTTGTTTTAGCACCTCTCTCTGGCAAAGGGAGTGAGCAAGATGTTGAAGAACTGAGATGGTATTTCAGGCTATCTGCCAGCAAGTGCTAAATAATAATGGAATTTGTTTGCTTACAAATTGGGTGGTTGAATTTAGACATTGAGCAGGTCACCTCTGTGATTTTTCCCATCCCCAGCTGGTCAATCAGCTAAAAATGCAGAATCCCTAGGGTCTATCCCAAAACTCTTTCCCCCATGTGGTAGCACAACATACCAACCATACAGCTACTAGGCCATCCCCCACAGTTACAAGTATTTCAAGGTCAATTTATCAATTTAACAGCTTCATCTTCTTAATCACTAAACTTCTGTCTCTTTGAGCTTGTGCTGAAAGACTGTGGCTGCTAATTAAAATGGAGCTTTACTAGCAAGTACACAAATTAGATCCTGTCAGTAAGTTTATTCTAACTATTGGTCATTTCTAAATGCCTTTTTAATCCCCTAATTTTTACATTAAAATTCAAAAGCCTAACAATCTTAATCACCCCTACATCAAATTCATCATTAAGAACAGGAAGCCAGATGGTATAATTTTGATTTACCGGACTTCAGCGTGAATTAATGTACTGAGTGCCGATAATGAATACATCAAACCTGATATTGCAGAAACCTATGAATCTGGCATGTTAAATTAATAACACACTTTGCACAATGAAAGCATGTAAGCTCATATAAAACCGAGGAGTAATGGTCCCTTTTATTTTAAATGGTCTTTATTAGCCTGCAGTTTTGACTCTTAAAAAAAAAAAAAAAGATGAACATTGTGCTTAAGAAAGTTCTGTCTGTTTCATATCTGTTCTTTTTCACGTAGGCATGAAGTGAAATGAAAATAAAGATCCACCTGATTATAAACTTTATAGTTTATATAGTTTATACAGTTACTGGTAGAGAAAAGGCCCCAGTGAATTGACTGAATCCATTCAATTTATGCTGAAATTATGGGTAAAAGTTTGTCTGGCATGCTGAAATTCACTTATCTCAAAATGTTGTAGTACAATGTTGGGACAGGGGACAGTTATTCATTGCATGGCGTATGTAATGAATTACGCAGATGATGCTGAGGTTTTGGGGTTTTTTTATCCTTTTCTTTTTAATGTGTATTGCTTCTTGTTCCAATATACCTTTGCACTGTACGGTGAATATGAAGCTGAATAAAATTTTATTGGAATGGAGGGTGAGGAATTGGTTTTACTGAAAAATAGAGCAATCATACATTTGGAAACAGTTGCTATAAAAGAAGTACCAGATAGGTAAGGTCAATGTCTACTACATTTTCTGATTATCTAGTTATTATATAGCATGAAGATGACATAGAGATATAGAGACTAACATCTGGGGGAAAAAAAAAAAAAAGAGAGATGGATAGCAATTTTAAATATTCCAGAACATTTGAACCAGTGTGTAGCTTGTTTGTGAGAGGGTACGAAGGGCTAAAATTACTTAAATGCATCACTCTTGAGTGCGTGATTTTACATTTACTTAGCATAAATTAAAACTATGGCAGTCATTCCATATTTTGTTGGACCTATGAATACAAAGACACAACCTGTTCAGACCAAAGACAAAATTGCCTTTAACGACAGCAGGATCAGGCTCAAGTACTTAATTAGAGGATCTGCAGCTTCCTTTTCAGATAGGTAGCGGCAACATAAATAAAAGTAGATTCTCTAATACAAATTCTAGCTCTGATGTCTTGAGTTACATAACTTCTAAACGAAATACAGTTGGGAATGGTTTTATACTGAATGACCTAAAGTATACAAATGTAGGTCTATAGACCATAAGCCAGAAAGGCAGGATGAGAGTGTTCTCTGGTTTGGAAACCACGGACTGTTTGCTATAAAAGCATTTAGAGAGTTAGAAGATGCCTAGCCCAGGCCTGAGCAGGATAAAGCTGACTGAGTAGGTTAAGATGAGCATAAACACTTCCCCGACTTCATTCTGTCTCTCAATCTCCGCACAGTAAGCAAATGTTTCAACAGTCTCAGTGTAGCTGTAGGAAATATATTCAATATAGTGAGGGTAGGATCATACCAGGGAAAATGTTGCAAACCTGAATTAGGTACTACTTTCCAGCTACCTTTCCTTATTGCACGAGTGTGTTCTTGCACTTACCACTATGGCATATAATTTGTATTGCTTAGAGATAAACTGCCAAGATTGATTACTAAACAAAACAAGGGATGCGTTACAGATTTGTCTAGAGAGGATATAAAAAGCCTCTTAAACCTCTTTTTTTTATAGATTTTAGTGGTTTTACCTTTCAAAGAAGTAGCACTTTACTAATATTTGGGGAGGGAGAAGGAAGAGAGTTGTTCCTAAAAAAGAAATTTACGCTGCAAACCATTCTAGCAACTCGAACAGAATAAGTCAGTTGTTCCTGCATGAAAATGTTTCTCACTCTTAAATCTCTAGCTGAAGCTCATTTGACAAACCTATTATAAAATGAATAAATGTAGCTCTGTGTGATTTGTCCATTGTCAACATGTTAACACACTTTATTTGAAGGTAGATTGATGAAGGGTGGCTGAAGGAGTTTACCCTCCTGAGTTAAAGAATAGAAAACCCTTTTTTCTTAGCATTTTTCTTTTTTTCTTAGAAGTTCACAAGAGTAGATATACAATTATCCTCGACTTGCTGATGCAAAGGAACAGAGCATTTAGTTTCTTGTCACTGTCTCTGAAATTCCTAAAGGTACAATTAGCATTTCATTTGACATAATGTTGAAAGGTTCATAGATTGATCTTCCCTAAAATGCAGCAAGAATTTTTTGAAATGCAAATTTTGACATTTATTAACTTTTATTCCAGATCTGTTTATAGACTGTAAAACTGTGCATACATTTAACTCAAAGAAGCTAAAAGGACAATGTTTAGGTGGATACTCTATGTTATAATAAAAGTCTATTTTATTGTTTCAACAATGAAATTTTTATTATCAGAGATTTATGATATCAGCACAGCAGTTTTTACTGCATGATTCACAGTGTTTTTATAGATGTATATTCAACAAAACAAGGAGAGAAATTGTACTGCAGTGCTCTCTCTCAGGAGTGCATTTCCCCATTGAAATAATGTCAGCAGTTTTCCACCTTCAAAGCCCTATGTTTTCAAATCAATTAACAATTCTAATTGTGCTGGAACAGTTGTTCACTTAGCTTGGCAAATGGGACAGGAAACATTATTTCCTTTCTTTGCCTAAAACGAAGACTTTAATCTTCTGAACCATATTTAACATATAAAAAACACACAACTGAAAAGTTAGGCAGTTTGGAAACTCACTCAGTTGTAAATGTTGTTTTTCTCAGTGTTCAGGCCTTGGCAGAAGAGTGGAGCAAGAGCACTACAGTTTCCCCTCTGGGTGCCAGCAAACCACCTTAGGATTCATTCTGAATATTTCAAGTGAGATTTGTATCTGTCTGGACAGCTGTAAGAGTTATTGCTTTTGCAAGATGGTAAAACAAACACTGATTCTGACCGAACTAGTGATACCAGAATGCAGATCTGTATCGTGTTACACAAGGCTGACATAAAGTAAGTAATACAACATGCCAGAGCCAAGACTTAAAGGCCAAATTTACATTCCATTTTATTTATATACATATATATTGTATGCTTGCATAGGGGCATAGTGAAAGATATAATTACCGTGACTTCATGCAGAGACTAACATCCAACAGTTAAAATAAATACGCCTGTTTCTTCTGCAAACCCCAAAGCGATTTACAGGATAGGCAAAATAATATTACCCCATTTAACAATTGAACCATCTTGTGGTACAACATAGAATCATGGAACAAGCCCTTTTCAAGATTAAAGAAGTCAAGGATTGTGCAGCTGCACATTATGCTAAGTGCTCTATACTAAGCAAAATTAGAATCTTCTAATAAAAAAACCTGTGCAAATACAAATTTAAGGTTGTATCTTTTCATAACACATTTGCATTACTCAGAAGATCACAAAAACAGGAATAATGTGTATTGTTCATATCAAGAGAAGTACTTGGTAGAGATTATCTGTGTGAAGGATCTGGTGAGCATTAAGATGTGTATTCACCTCAGTCCTAACTTTGTGTAGCAACTTGCCAAGAATATGGTCATACCTTGTGCATGAAACTCCTGGGTGGTTAGAACATAATTTTTACCACAACTGTAGCCATGTCTTAGACAGTGCAATCTAAGCAGTCTTCACATGCATAGCATTGTTGTAGATACTGTTTCTAACATGATACTTATTCAGATCAGTCCCAAGAAAGAGCTAGAACGAAGTTTTGATTCTCATAGTTGTTGTTTTTTCTTTTACTGTTTTTCCATGGAGTCATTTAAATTTCTTCATTATTTATTTGTTTGCTCGTGTGATGGTGCACTTAGACAGGAGGTCAAAGTAAAAATGGCAGGAAGCTTTTAGGAATTAATTAGAAATTCAGGGTCTAGAGCTGAACTTATTTGAGTACACATAGATTACACAGTTTTTTTCCACCTCTTCCTCTGTTTAACATTGATGCAATTGTTGTGCACCCTCATGACTAAACTTAATTGCTCAGTGCTGAGATGGACAATACTTTCTTATTGCACAGTTTTTAATTATTCACGGATGAGGAAACTGTCTCATTTGTTGCATCTGCTAGAGGAATGGCATCATACAAAGATATTGGTTCTGGTATCATTGTCAGGTTTCTGATTCAGAGCCTGAAACTTGACCCAAAACAGATTGAAAGCTAGATGAAATTCATCAGAAACTATGGTCCCCTTGGGATGGCGAAGAAAAGGCTGTGAGAAACAGGTGGATAATGGTCAGTACCTACCTGCCATTCATGAAATGATAATAGTATTTGGCATGGATTTCGTTCTTTTTGTCTGCCTTATCATCATACACCTCTCTGCAGGGCTTGATATCAATTCCCTGTTTTGTAAATGATGAATTAAGCCAGACATTATTCAGGGTACTTAGTCACTGTGACTACAGCATCTAAATTCAAGAAAGCCTGCCTGCCATCCAAGGCTGCCAAATCTTCACTTTTTCTGTCCTCTCAGTGGTGATGAGTAGTCATAACACCTAAACTAGGTAATGATAGGAGACAATATTAATGTGATTTGCTCAATGATTTTGTCTAAGCTGATAGCAGAGATTACACTAGAACGCAGATACACATGTGCCACTGAAGATGCATAGACGTGTTTCACCCGGGGTGACTATACTTTTGGAGCAGTATTAGTCCTAAGAATAGACTTAGGCACCTATATTGAGACTTAGAAGAAAATGAGAACAAAACAGCACTCTTGGAAATATTTGTTGCTCACTGGGCACCTTGGTTTATCACTTTCCAAGAAGAGCAGGAGGCACACTATGATGTTCTAGTTCCTGCCTAATATTCCTTTTCATTTCAGAAATGGAGCCTTTCTCTATTTAAGCTTCCTTGGGGCTCCACTGAGTTGATTTTCATACTGATTTTGTCCCAGCACTACCAAGCTTCCCACAAAATACAAGGCAAACCTTGCTCTCCCTGAAAAAGGGATGGTGTTCTTTTTTCCCCACATCTACTAGCTAGAACATCCATACAGGCTGTCCCTGTTCCTTCACATCCTCCTGGGAGAAGGTTTACTCGCTAGGACTGCAGCATTTGCAGACACCTCCGTTGAGCATGAATGTTTACAGCACGTATTTCAGCAGGAGAGCCCTGTGTTTCTTGTTCCTATTTGTAGTCCTCTTGCTGAGTTTTGCATTCATTGGCTTATATGCCAAAATGACAGATATTTTTGGGGATAGAACCTACAATCACTAAGCAGCCCTACTCACCAGGCTGGAGAGCCATACTCCCGGCTGGCTTTTCCTTTCTGGCCCAACGAATCTCAAATCCACCTTGGCACAGTAAGGCGTATTTTATAATCAGGTTAAAATGAGGGCAATTTCTTCCAACATGTGTTTAGCTTTCAAGACTGAAGCTTCTACAACAGAAATGTAAAAAAGTTTGTGTCCCAAAAACTTACCTTTTTTCCCAATTTCAGTCAGCTGGTGTAATACATTCTGTTATCCTTTTTTACAAACCTTGGTTTTTTCCTTGCATATTTCCTTAGGGAGAGTGAACAACGCTCCATCCCCAGAGTAGATCTGTTCTCCTAAATAAAAGATAACAGCAGAGTAGGCTTCAGCACTGAATACTTGCTGTCCACACTGCTTAACTCTTAGTTCATACCCTACTTAGGCTGCCTGCAGGGTAAATCTGCTCTAGAGGAGACTAGTCCTAAAGGACTATAAAATCTGCCAGTCAGAGCCTTGTGGCTTCAAAGCCAGAGGCTGCCCTTTTTTATTTACCAGTATAGACACACTCAAACTGGCTGCAGTATTCTACTACGAGAAGTAGGTTTGAGAAGTGTGTTATGTCGATAGCCACACAAAGGTATCTTTCTCTTTTAATAGAAAGGAAAGAAATTATTAATCCTTGGGGGGGGGGGGGGGGGGGGAAGAGAGAGAGATGGAGGAGCTGTTCTTCAAAAATCAGTCATGCAGAGTGGATTCTTAGGTGGCAAATTTCTTTTCCGAAGTCCTCAGTGAGACATCTCCACTTAAGGAAGGCTTGAGGCTTCAGCTGACTTTCGTCACTGGTGTTTCTCGTTTAACAATCTTTAGCTGATCTGGGTGTCATTCAGATACGCCTGTCTCTTCTCTTCTATTACACAGGTATTTCAGGTACCTAATATGACATCACAAATTTTGTTGTGGAGGCACTGCTAAAAGTTAGGAACTATGATATCTGTCTCTGTCCTTTACCAAATCTACTGTTGTCACAGTTTGACCCTGAACAGGCGTCCTTGACCTGGAAGCTGCAGCTCGTACGGAACCTGCCTCTCATTTGCACCTCTGGAGAAGAATGAGCTATTCACTCCTGGTATGCTGCAAGGTTTATTCACTTCATGGTCAATTATCAAATGTCTGTGAGAAGATTATCTAGGTTATGGATTATATGTGTCATGCTTTTTTTTTTTTTTTTGGAAAAAAAAAAGGAAATCCTTTCCTGCCCTCATTCCATGCTTATAGTCTCATTCTTAAAAGGTAAATATACTAACCAGAATGTGCTAGCATTTACTGTACATTTGGGTTTTTTTTATCTATGCTTAACTTTATTTGGTTATCCTGTCCCCTCCTCTCTCACTGTTCTTAGAGAGTTGACAGCATTTATGCTTGAAATCTGCTGCTATAGAGTTACACAGGGTTTTGTATCTAAAGCAGCGTGAACACCTACAACACCGTAAAAACGGTCATCGTGATGTGGGATGGCTTACTCCTGACCACTCTTTGCCCTCTCCGGTGTGTAACTCATTCCTGCTATTCCTTTTTTTCCTATTCTTTGTACCTGTGAGCAATTGATTTCTTTTGATAGGAGGTTTGATTGATGTTGTCTTGGCTAGATATCTGAGCTTTTTGAATATTGTTTCAATGTTTTTAGTGCTTTGTACTGTGGTAATTGTATAACACTTAGATATTATAGGCGCCTGAGACAAGATTAAATAAATAAAATTAAGTGTGGTATGAAATGTTATCCTCCTCTGTTTTTCTTTATATATTTTGGTTTATTTTATGAATAGCTTGCATTTTTCAACTGATATTTGTTAGGTATTTAGCATAATAATAATTTGGGGATTTCTATCCTGAATGTTTTTTATTTTTATACAAAAGTATTCTATGACACTTATCCCAACTAAGTTGATTATTTTTCCTGCCATTTATTTATTATAGTTCAGTGTAACTGAGATACACTTCATAATAATAGGATGGTAATATGCTTATTGATCTTATTTTAATCCTTCAGTTTTATCTTAAAATATGGAATTAGAAAAATGATTGGTTTCCCCTTTGTTACCAATGTTTATTGCCAAAAAGTCTTATCTAATGAAAATATTTCATCTTCTTTTATGGAATTTTAGACATTTAACATCAATTCAACAATTGTATTTCTGGACTTCCTACACAAATATGCAAGTGTCTTTAATATTCTGATAAAAAAGGATCAAATATTCAGGGGAATGGTGCATGAAGCTTAACAGAACCTGTCCACCTCTTGTAAGACTTATTCTCTCAGAGGAACTACAATGGTTGCTTGGATAATGATTACATTAGTTATTAGATTAGAACCAAAAAAAGATTAAAAACCTGTGATTAGGTATATAGTAAATGTTTTCAATCCAGTTGAAGCTAATATGTATTTCTGTTAAATAGAATAGAGTTCATGGTATGTTTATAACTGTGAAAGCTTTTTCTATTATTTTCTCTATTTTGCCAACTTATTAAAAGACTAAGGTAGTAGTTTTCATGATGTAATATTCACACTGCACATGCTACAGGGCATCTGTGCAACAAAAATAATGTTTTATTAAAACATATAAACATACTTTCAGTGTCATATCTAGGAACAGAGACTTGAAATTCTGGCTCCAAGGTCTGATACAATGCACCCTGTATGAAACAGTAAGTACTACACATTATTTGAAATGAGTGCATGTGGTTTTCCTTTAAAAAGTACTCTGAATATCATCATAAAGCATTTTCATTTTGCCCCTTTTAATAGTAGAATATTAGAGCAAAAATGTGTCAGCTGTTGTTCCAGGAGAAGTGCCCAAAGGCAGTGAGGAGCTGGTTTTGATACCATGACATTTTCAGCAAGGGAACTTGTGTTCAATAGCTCTGCAGTGACTTCAGCAGCATCTTCCAACTTCTTTCCTTTTCCCATGATCCCTTTGTCAGGCTTTTGCAAGGGGTTTGTCTCGACTTTGTTTTGGATGCAGCCACAGACTCAGTGCTTGTGAGAAGTATTGATATCAGTGAGGGGATTTTTCAGTTGAATTGCTTTGCTGATTATTAATTCTGTTATTTAACAAGTATGTTCAGATGTGTCTAGGGAATTTGGTCAGTAGCTTGTACTAAAAAAAATCAAACATTCACCAATCTTTTTTGTTTCTCTCATTAATCATGCAAAATGTTAATCATGCAATTATGGTATTATGTAAAAGTTAAAATGTCAATAAATAAAAATACATAATTCCAGTACTTTATTGAATTGAGAGGGAGTTGTCATTTGTGATCCCTCCATTACTCTGCAGGGGACAGGAGTAAATGTGAAGAGGAGGTGAAGGTTGGAGAACCAGGGAATTTGCCTGGAAGACCTTCACTCAGAACTGCTCCTTCTTGGATGACCTCTATGTTATACATTGCTGATTTAGACTGTAATCCAACAAATATTCACGTATTTCCCTTCATTTACTGGAGAAAATTGACTGAATTTCATACATTCATTCTGCTTGCAAGGGTTTTCGAGATTAAGCCTTCTGAGGGATCAGAAAGGAATCTGATCATGGAAATAGTGAGACCTTCATTACATTTTTTTCTTTTTCTTCATTTTTTAGATCTACCAATGGTGCTTAAACATGTAGTATTGCAGGAAAGTTTAATGAGCAAACATACTAATCTTAATAAAAATCTAGATACATTAAATTTTCTTTTACTGCTTTATTTGAGCATAGTTGTGTACCGTCTTCCCCCATTATTGGCCACAAGTTACTGTCAAAACATCTCTCTCTCTCTCTCTCTTTCTCTCTCTGTCTCTAAAATCATAGAATCATAGAATCATAGAATCATTTTGGTTGGAAAAGACCTTTAAGATCAAGTCCAACTGTTAACCTAGCACTGCCAAGTCCATCACCAAACTGTGTCCCTAAGCACCACATCTACACGTCTTCTAAATACATCCAGGGATGGTGACTCAACCACTTCCCTGGGCAGCCTGTTCCAATGGTTGACAACCCTTTCTTCGGTGAAGAATTTATTCCTAATATCCAATCTAAACCTCCCCTGACACAACTTGAGGCCATTTCCTCTTGCACTATCACTTGTTACTTGGGAGAAGAGACCAACACCCACCTGGCTACAACCTCCTTTCAGGTAGTTGTAGAGAGTGATAAGGTCTCCCCTCAGCCTCCTTTTCTGCAGACCAAACAATCCCAGTTCCCTCAGTCACTCCTCAATAGACTCGTGCTCTAAACCCTTCACCAGCTTGTTTCCATATATATGTATGGTCGCATATAACTACTGAATTATTGTGTATAACAGGAGTGCAGAAACTTTGCACCTGTCAGTTCTGGCTGATTTTCAAAATTGTGTGCAAGTGTCAAAAAAATGACCTGCCAGTCTGTGCTAGTGATTAAGGTCCAACTCAAACTCCAGTGATTTAAAAAGGGTGTTTATCCTTGAAGGGTTATTTCTGTATGAATCTGTCCATCTTATAGCTAGCCTGTGAAAGGTTTACTGTCTGAATTAGGGACAAAATGATAGCTCCAATGACAGTAGCACAACACTGTCCATTTTGTGGTTAGTTTGAAATCATATAGGATGAAATACTGGCCCTATTGAAGTTAGTATGAGATTTGTCATTGATTTTCAACCTAAATTATTTCTGTTGATTAGCTGTATCTACTGATGACCTGTATTACAATAGTCAGGTGATTTTTCTGGGGATCAAGCTTTCTCTGACGGACCACCGAAGAGACAAGCCCAGGGTGGGCTTCCTAAATTCTGTGTAGGTCATGGAGAGAGAGAGATGGGATCCACAGTCCTCTCAAGAGGGTGATTCAGAGGACCTACATTAACATCTTTCTTCAAAGTCTTCTCTGAAGAAGAGTATTTCCCTCCTTGTTTGTTGAACATACAGCAAGCCTGGGATGATCACAGATCTCAGTTCGATGCTGAGGTTGGACCATAAAAACAGTATGCTCAGCCAGGGCATTTTGGCTGTGTAGTGGGGGATGTCACATGGCAGGCAAAGAGCCATCCTCAGCGTCTATGAAGAGATGAGCAGGTATTTCATGGCCCTGCAGCTTGAAAATAGGATTAGTCCACTTTCTCAGGTAAGGATGAGAAATTTATTGCATCCAGAGAGAGAAAGATCTAGATGAGCTAAATGGATGTCAGTGTCTTCTTCTCAAGCCCATTTCTTTACTTGGCAGTCTGAGGGAAGCCATGACATTAAGCTCAGTGATATGCTGGGAATAGGAGCTGGTGAGGCCTCCTGTCCTACTGTACAGTGAAGATATTCCAATAAAAGAATTTTGGTGTATGTATTTAAATTAAAGAAAGTTTAATTAAAGACAGTTATACTGGTTACACAGAACCCAGATGTTCACCTTGCCTGCTGCTGATCTAACCACAGGGTGTGATGATAGTGTAACAGTTGCTGCACATGCTGAGGTGTATTCAAAGAATCTGGTGCCCAGAGGCATTTAAAATCAGTATTCATTTAAAACATGTATCTCTGCAAATGCAATCTGTGTGCTGTAGGAGGCATAACCTTCTGACAGAGACTTCCAGATACTGACAATATTTGAAAAATCTAGGAATGCTCCACAGGACCAGAGTTAAGAATCACTCATGTAGGGCTTAACACTGAGCAATCCTATTTTAGTTGCAGAAAGGGACAAAGGTGTGAATCTCATCGCTCTCCTACCTTCCTCTTTTCTGGGCAAGAGTTATGTATTTACAAGAGCAAACAAATGGAGAAACACTGGGTGAACTCATGCTTGCGCTGAATAGGTGAATGGTCCATCCCTTCAGCTGGACCAAACCTTTATCTAACAGGTTTGTAAATTTGAAAAGCAGCTTCCCTTGTGGGACATGATCTAGAAGGTGCTGAATATTTCCTGCATGTGAGCACTAACTCTTGTTTCCTCCTCAAGGGGTATTTGGGTGTTGTGGTTTCTTTTATGCTTTTTTTTTTCTTTTTTTTTGTGCTCTGATATAGTTTCTACACCACTTCTTGTAGGGTCTTGTGGGAGAGGGGTTTGCTCAGATATATGCTGACTTCTTTCTCTGCATGTTAAAATGATATAAAATAAAATCAAGTACAAATTTGTTTTATAAGGAGGATTTAATATATTTTAATGATGTTGCACCTATAGCATAAATGTTAACCATGTTCTAGACACAAATAATAGAAATAATCTAAAGGCTCTGCTTACAAGTTTTCCTTAGAAGACATTTGCTGGTTATACCTGGCTTGTTTTTCTATGTCACTGCAAAGACAAAGCAAATGCTGATTAAAGCAATTAAAACTTTCCTTTGTTTGCAGAAAGAGATGTATTCAGATATCGCTTTTTTCTTTGTAGACATCTTAATAAGCACCAGCAGATTGAAATGAAATCTGTCATCAGTTATATTTTCTCTTAGACTAACTGTCTACTTCACATACATATTAAGAAAGATTTGTTACCAAAGCTTCCTTATATGTTTTCTATTTGTTGTTGTAAAATGGTAAATGTTGAAATAACACTAGATCTATCAATCTGATAATATAATGCAATACATCTGACAGCTGAAGAGAGAAAAAAAATGTAATGACTTATATAGTATCTGGAGTAGTGCATTTTTTTGTTGTTATGGTTTTCTT
The DNA here is from genome assembly GCF_011004875.1 of Balearica regulorum gibbericeps. Lineage (NCBI taxonomy): Eukaryota > Metazoa > Chordata > Aves > Gruiformes > Gruidae > Balearica > Balearica regulorum. The sequence continues at coordinate 174,531,156 of NC_046184.1, forward strand.
CAAAAACACAACTGTGCTGTTTGGGTGTCTGCCACCATGGAGGGATATAAAGCATTATTGTGGATGGAGGATTCAGCTTTAGCAGAATATAAATTAACTGCCGTGTAAATATAAACATCAATTAAGTTCTGTCACTTGTTAAATATTTATTTACTAAAATGATTTAAGCAGAAAAGCTTGCTGAGGGGAAAATTGTCTGCTTCTAGCTAGACACTGCTGCTACCTCTTAGGAGCCTGCTTTGTCTCTATTGTTTCTTTATTTATAATCTCTTATGTGTGGTTGCAGAGGTTGCTATTTCAAGCAGCTGAAAATTTAAGGTGCATTTCTCACCAATGTTGAGCAGTATTAGGCATGTAACTCCCATTAATGCTAATGGGAATTAAGCAGATAAATACCTTCTTGCATTAGTGGATAAGTGGACTCCCATTTTCTAAGATGACACAGACTTCATCTGTGCAACTGGAACATGGTTGTACATGACAAAATCAGAGCAGTGTCTAGATATAGAGGAGAAAAATCAAACATCTGCAATGTATTTATCCTTTTATTCTGATTAACTCATCAGAATAAACTGTCAATAGCTTTCAAAGGGTGGATAGGCTTACACAAACTCACAGGAAACATTGTTAACTTGCATGGTCTTTTTCCACTCTTGGTTAGATGACATGCAAGGAGATACTTACGACACTCAGTAGTCACTCATTTCTTTATCATATTAACATTATTCAAAAATGGGTTTCATTTCACTTCTATTGTCATAAAATAAGCACATCAGAATAAAGTCTCATGAAATAGAAGTTACAGAATGAGTCATTTATACCACTGAAATATCCAATTCATCATTTTTACTTTTCCAAAAGAATAATTCTGTTACCCTCATTTGCTCTTTGTGTTACACTGGATCCCATACTTATTTGGCTCAGGCAGATGAGAATTATTTCAATAAGAACCTAGATATTTTTAAGAAATGTCTATAAAAGAGCAGAAAAAAATTCTAGTCCTATTCTGGAAACACAGATTGATTGGAAGCAAATGGAGTCCTACAATGAAACTTTCTGGTTTATGGCTTAACTTTATTTCAGATCAGGTTCAGGTCAGGTTCAGATCTGATGTATAAAAATGAGTGAGATCAGATACACGGACATAAGACGACACTGAGAAGTTCTAAACAAGGATTAAAAAGTTAAACTTCATGTGCAGAAAACCAGCTCTTTGGAGCATTGTGGAAATTTTAAAAGGCAAATCAAATTTGTTAAGCCTTAATTGTTTCAAGACTAGGCATATACTTACTCCTAGATTTACTTTTTAAAGATCTTTTTAAGTACAACTAATCATGTCCACACAGAACCAAACTAGTATGTACAAACAACACCAGAAACTGTAAGTGGTCATTGTTAAAATGGTCCAAGAGCTAGGTACCTAATTGCCATAAATACTGTTTCCCAAAAGTTCTTCTTTGCATTTCCATCTATATTTTCAATAATGATAGCAATCACACAAACCATTTCAAAATCCTAATCAAATGCCTTCTCAGTGCATTCATAAAATGAAATGCTGATGCAGCACATTCTATTTAATTGAGATACACTTAAACTAGGAAGTCCGCTTAATCAGGACATCTCCCTGGGAACAATTTAAGTCCAATGATACTTAATGGCAATGACTACTGCTTAATGGGGATGGCAATTCTGCTTAATTGAGATTTCTTCCAGTGATGTAGTAGTTTATAGCTGTACACTTTTAAATAACTGAAACTAATTTTGTTATGTTTTATGTTTTACTAAATGTATTTTAAGTAAATGTGATGAATTGCATGGAGTAACACTTGAAAAATGTTAGTCTCAGTAGCAAACAAAGCCTTCTAGCATTAAAAAATCTATCATCTCGGGCAAAGCAGGAGGAGATATGCTAGAAATGTGTTAACTGAAAGCAGTAGTGTTAGAGGAAATGAAGAGTTTGTCCTGTAGGTTTTTGGTTTGTTTGGGGTTTTGGGGGGTTTTGGTTGTTTGGGTTTGGTTTTAGGGTGCTTTTTTGTGTGTAAAACCTCCAAAATAAGTACTTTTGGTGGAAGAAGGGTCTAGAATTCAGTTTTGAATCTGGATCAATGTCTTCTCAACCGCTGAGTGTCACAAGATAGGGCAGCAAACAAACGAGGATTGCAACATAACGAGAAGGCCATAGAGTTCAGCACAAAAAAGCAGCAGATACAGCGTATCCACCCTGTACATATTGTGGATGGCAGGAGGAGAGATCTCTGAGGTGTCTTTATGGACATTCATTACAAGATCCTCTCATATATAAGGTGTGTCATGAAAGTAGGAAGCAGTATCTTTAACAGGTAGATATTCAACAAAGACGAGTGTGCAACAGAAAGAGGATCAACCACCTGAATAACGGGTAGGGTAGAAAACCTGCAGGATGGATGCTAAAGAGAGACAAGGTACATGAGAAAGTGGTCCAAATCCTGCTCAAGACTAGTCACATCTTTAACCACATTGTGGAAATAAAGTGGAATGTAATGTGTCCCTCATGGGTACCTAATCTAGTGGCTGTATGGAATTGCTAATGAACCGTATATTTGATCTGCATGAAAGGCCCCATCACCTACACTACAAAGTAAGTGCATGTTGACAAGGTAGGTGAGATTATTATCACTGTACAAATAGTTAAGAAGCATAACTGTTAATGCTTGACAGGACTACTGTGCACCTGTATTCAGCACACCAAAGCTTTCTAGCCTTTGTATCCAGAGTATGGTTTGGGATGTGGAACCATAGACTCAAATGTGAGTCACTGGGTTTTTGTTAGAGCAGCTCAGCCACAGGATGCATTTGTAAAACAGGAGAGTTCAGTGCCATGATTAGGTGAAGAGACAGGCTGCTGTTATGCAAAGGAAGGTTAGAAGGAGATAATGCTGAAAGAGAGCTTCTCTTCTAGGGAGCAACTAGGCACCAACGTTGCAGGAGGAATTACTAATTTTGAAAAAGCACTTTTTCTACCATGGACTCTGCATATTGAAAAAATATTGCACAGCTATGGCAGTTGATAAGTGTATTCATCATCTTTAAGTCTAACTCGGTTAAACCTTTTAAAAACCTTTGAGTAAATATAGTGCTTTTATGACAGTAGGATTGTGTGGCTAAGGAAGTCATAATGCTGTCATGTTTCACAGCACTGTCTGCATATAGCTCTGCAAATAGTGCTTAGTTCTCATCTTTGTCCATCCCTCACTCTGCCCTATGATGAGACTGCAGGTCATGCCAAATTTAGTGTGGTGGTTTTATGATGTGCAAAATAACAATGAAACTTGCTATGGTCTTAAAAAAGGTAAAACCAGAATCATGTTTTGCTTAATACTGTACTTCCTTCCACGATTTCCTATTTGATAGCAGCAGCACAAATTCTTAGAGGTGGAATTTAAAATATGACACTCTGTCAAGGCTACAAAAATCCTGAATAATCTGTAGCAAATCAACAACTTCCATATCATCAGCAAAGGAAGGTGGTTCAGACTTGTTGAACCCTAGTTATTATAGGCTTGAACAACTCCTGATATAGAGGAGAGATATGCATGATTATGCAGGCAAGCACAAGTTAAGTAAGGCTGACTTCTGCTCACTGCAAATCTAATTGACAATTTTGTTGCCCTTCTCTGGCTATTTAAGAAGAGTAGTGAGGTCAATGGTAATGACATGTCTCATGGTTGGAAAATGCCACCCACTTGGTCTCCTTTTACAAGGCATGGATTTCAAACTTCTAAACTCGGCTCTGCTACAAGGAAAGAAGATTTTAAAGAGCCTTGTTGAGTGAATTTTCTGCTTGTGAAAGGTAACTGGCTGACAACTGCAGAGACTGAAACACTCTGTTTTCACAGAGGAGGTGCTGTACCTTTGCATTCCTTCTTTCAGTATTACACTGACAGTTCAGTGTCCACTGCCTCATGTTTACATAGGCACTTCAGCCTTGATCTTGTGGGGTCATTCCTAGGCTGAAAGTTTCTATGTCTTGACTAATTCTGGAGACTTACCAAAAAGGCCCCAATTAATGACATTTGCCAAGACTGTTAACAGATTTTTCAGTATTGCTCATTTTAAAGAATAAGAATATAGTTTTCTTCTTGTGAGCATCATGATTAACAAAACCAAAGCAGAACAGAAACAGACATAAGACAGAAATGATGCAGTCAATCTTTCCATCTGTGTAAACAATTCTCAGAACTAACACACTCGAAAAAATTAATCTCCTACTGCCCTACAAGCCAGGAAAGCTCCTGGAACTCATACAGGATAAAATACTGTTTATCAAGTAAGAAAGAGACTGCAACAGAAACAGTTTCTCTGATGCCAAAAAACAGTAACAAAATATGTCTGTTATACTTCAGCCATTGATAAGAATTTCTGAAGAATATTCATTAACTGATTTCTGCATACATGTAACGAATTTTATAAGCCAGCAGTTCACCACCATATGGCATCAGAGGAATGGATTATTCCTAGTTTGCTGAAGCTAGACTCGTGTTTAGGAGTCACTTACATGTACTTTGTTGCTACCTAATACACATGAAGAAGATAAAAGACAAAGCTGTTAATTTTTTCCCTAGTCAGAATACATTAATGAAATAAATAGAATTAAACCTTGACATTTCAATGGTTGTCTCAACCCCTAAATCACTTTGGATTCACTGTCTATGCAGATGTGACAACCTCAGAGTACTTCTCCTACAGTAAAGTCAAACTGTGATAGATTCTATTGCCTGATATTTTGGATCCAGCTGGCACTCACATACTTGTGAAACCTATCAATTAAGAACCTGATTTTTCACCACTGGCTATTTGCAACCATATAGGGTAGTATTACCCTTCAAAGGGCACTAGACAGTTTGTGAGCAGTGGTGATGAACTCTTTGTATTTCATCTCAAAGTATGTGTTTTACGAACATTTACTAATATAGAACTCTTTCACTGGAAATTAGATTTAGTTCCAGACTGTACACCTACCTTTAGATGTGCAAAGATAGATGGTTATGTGCAAGCTAAGTGTCAGCCAAAGCAATTGATGGAATCTAAAAAGTGGTCAAAAGCAAAAGTTGGTAAAACATAAGGGTCTAGTACTATTTAAGATGCCTCAGAGTATCTGAGACAGACACGTGCTGTTATATAAGGCACAGAACCAATGGAGAAAATACACTCTCCTGGAGTGTCAGGTAGACACTGGATGGAGAAGTTAAGTCATTTCAAATTATACTAGTTATTTCTGTTCTGGTAACAGAATTGAGTCATTTTCAGGAGCGGTCTAGGTCTTTTTGAGTAGCTCTCCATTGCCTACAAGACAAATTCAGACACTCAGAAATCACTCAAATAATGACACCTACATTTAGACAGATAAATTCATATATCCACCATCTGAAGTTAAAGCCCATATTGGGTGTCTAAAGTTTAGGTAGAAATGTCTAATTCTCATATACTGCATGGTCTAGAAGAAGTTTAGAATCATGTCTGAGCCTAGTTAGCAAATACCCTTCCTTGCACTAGATAAAATGCAATGTGAGAGGAGACAGTCTCTTACCTTAGTTCCCTGACCATAGCATAAATAAGATTTCCATCTCATCTAAGGACTCACAAAAGTGAAACTTTTACCCTTTGTTTATTCTCTGTATCACACTGAGTAATCCCATACTCCACCTGTAGTTGATGGAGGTGCTGTAGGTACTGCCAAAAATTATTCTGTTTGTAGATGGGTTGAACTCCTGTCTGGTGGTGTCTGCCTCTCCCCATCTTGCGAAAAATTTAGAGAATTAGCAGTAGTATCTTTGCCTAATACCTTATTGTTCAGTGATATCTGGATTTCAGTAAAGCTTTTTGACACTATCTCCCACAAGATCCTCATAGGCAAGTTGTTGATGTACAGGCTGGATGAGCAGTAGGGTGAGTTGAAAACTGGCTGAACTAGGCCCAGAGTTGGTGATCAGAGGCACAAAGTCTAGTTGGAGGCCAGTAAGTAGCAGTGTATGCCAACGGTCAATACTTGGTCCAATCTTGTTCAACATCATCATCATCATTAATGATCTGGATGATTGGGCAGTGTGTACCCTCAGCAAGTTTGCAGATGACACAAAACTTGGAGGAGTGGCTGTTACACAGGAGGGTCATGCTGCCATCTAGAAGGAACTCGACAGGGTGGTGAAATGGACTGACAGGAACCTTATGAAGTTCAACAAGGAGAAGTGCAAAGTCCTGCATCTGGGGAGAAATAACTATGCATCAGTATATGCTGGGGGCCAGCCAGCTGGAAAGCAGCTTGGCCGAAAAGGACCTGGTGGTCCTGATGGACATCACGTTCAACATGAACTAACAGTGTGCTCTTGAGGCAAAGAAAGTGAACAGCATCCTGGGCTGTATTAGGAAAAGAATTGCCAGCAGATTGAGGGAGGTGATCCTTCCCCTCTACTCAGCACTGGTGAGGCCACACCTGGAGTACTGTGTTCAGTTCTGAACTCCTCACTACAGGAGATACAGGGACACACTGGAGAGAGTCTAGTGAAGGTCCGCTAAGATGGAGCATCTCAGGTATGAGGAAAGGCTGAGAGACCTGGGACTGTTTAGCTTGGAGAAGAGAATGCTTGGGGGATCTTATCAATGCATATAAATACCTGAAGGGAGGGTACAAAGAGGACAAAGCCAGGCTCTTTTCGGTGGTGCCCAGTGACAGGATAAAATGCAATGGGGCACAAACTGAAACGCAGAAGGTTCCATCTCAATATCAGGAAACGCTTTTTTACTTTAAGGGTGATTGAACCCTGGCACAGGTTGCCCAGAGAGGTTGTGGAGTCTCCATCTTTGGACATATTCAAAAGCCATCTGAACATAGTCCTGGGCAACTGGCTTTAGGTGGCCCTGCTTGAGCAGGAGGGATGGAGCAGAGGACCTCCAGAGGTCCCTTCTTCAACCATTCTGTGATTCTGTGATTACAGTATTCATCGAAGATGTCAATGACTTGGACTCAAGTCTTTCTCTGTCTGATTTCAAATAAGGAACCTGGCTCTTCCAGATGAGAATAAACTGCTGCCTAGGCAAAACTTTGAGGTTCTGTACTTCAGGGTTAGTCACAAAACCTTGTATATGCTTTGAATACTATGGCCAAGGTTATGGGGAGATAAACACAGGTCTTTTAACAGTGTAATAGTTCCCCATTGAATCACTCCTCTTTACTCTGTGCCTTTTGGAGCATACTTGTAGGTGCTAAGAAATTTATATTAACAAACATACTTGCAAGATTTCCTGTATAAAGTGCTTAACTTCACTTCTTGCTTTGAATAAAGGGAGGTGATTATCTGCACTGCCATGGGGAAAGAACTGTGACTCAGAAGTTTGTAATCATTCCCTTGGATCTCCCTTTTGTTACACTTTTTTACAGTGCAAACCAGCCTTCTCCACTCACGACCAGTAAAATCCTGAGAAGACACAGCAACTTCCCTACCCATTCCCAATTCATCCTGACTCTGTCCCTGTAGTTGTCGGCAAAGGAAAAAGAAGGAGTTCTGACCGGCCTTAAGTAACTACCCAGACAAGTTAAAAGGCACTCTGCCCGTTTTATTCACTGTTTCCACTGCATGGAAAATCTTTCTTTACTTTAACATTGTTTAAAAAAGCAATAAATAACAGATAAGGTTTCATTTTGACTCTTAATTCCAATGAAAATGGTCTCTGGTAGGTATTGGACAAATTAGCAAACATCTAATTGAAAGACAGGTCAGAATGTAGTTATGCCCATAAGCACTAGGAAAAATTAGGTGCCTCCATGGTTCTGTGCCAGGTGAGGAGGGGTTATCCTATTATTATATAGAATAATAGAATGCTTATTTTATATCTGCAGCCCTGCCAACTCTTCTTGTACATAAAACCCCAGCCCTGAGGTCATGTGAATGTGCTCAGATTTAATTTTGAATAGAAAAAGGAAGTTTCTAGCATCATAGTTGAATAGAAAGCTTGAAAAACAGAACTTTAAAGACCTAAAACCAAAACAAAAAGAGATATAGAATCATAGAATTGTTTAGGTTGGAAAAGACCTTTAAGATCACCAAGTCCAACCATTAACCTAGGACTGCCAAGTCCACCACTTGTCCCTAAGCACCACATCTACACGTCTTTTAAATACTTCCAGGGATGGTGACTCAACCACTTCCCTGGGCAGCCTGTTCCAATGCCTGATAACTTCTTCAGTGAAGAATTTTTTTCTAATATTCAATCTAAACCTCCCCTGGTGCAACTTGAGGCCATTTCCCCTTGTCCTGTCATGTGTTACTTGGGAGAAGAGACCAACACCCACTTGGCTACAGCCTCCTTTCAGGTAGTTGTAGAGAGTGATAAGGTCTCCCCTCAGCCTCCTTTTCTCCAGTTCCCTCAGCTGCTCCTCATAAGACTTGTTCTCTAGACCCTTCACCAGCTTCGTTGTTCTTCTTTGGACACACTAGATAGATAGAATTAATACTTGTTTGTGTGTGTACATTACTTATATACATACATATGTATATACATATTTATAACTAATTCTGGTTATTAAGATGGTCTTTGTTTCCTTTCAGGCTCATGACCTTTTACAGTGTGGGCTGGTAAACCTGTTTTATCAATTTTTGGTACAAACTTGTATATGATTATATAGCTTGTTGATGAATGAACTTCAACCCATGTGATAATTAAATATTACCTTAACAATACTGTGAAAATTATTCTCCAAAATGCAGTTTCCCAATGTATTGGAGAGATTTGGTTTTGGTTTTACTGATGTGAACATCAAAAACTATAGGATTGCCAGTATTATAAAAAGAAGCTAGTTCAAAGTTTCATTGTCAGAGTCTCTCAGAACCTCATCTAACTTCAGCAAATAAAACCTAGGCTGTGCATTTACTAAAATGAAAAAATATATAGTCTACACACATTATTTTATTGTTTAAATGGTTCTCATTCATGTTTCATTTCAATAATATTTCCCCAGCTTGTAAAGCTTATGTTACATTGAGCTCCTCTTTAAATTCACAATGCATAAAACTGCCAGGTGGCCTAATAACAGAGTGCATTAACAGATTGAACTATAAATCAGATGGTTGTGTTCACATACTGTAAAAACACCACCATTTTCTTTCAGATCTGAGTTTGTACACAGATTCCTCAGAGAGTGTGATTGCTCTCAAATATTAAAAAAGCCCATATAGCTCAATTTTAACATTAAGATTGATTTTATATTTCAAACATAAAATTGTTCTCTTCAATCCTACCAGAAAATGTGCACAAAATATGATCTAGTTTTGACACGGGAAAGAAATGAATGAGAAAAAAAAGAGGGAGTTCGAATGTTTTCACTGATGTCACAGTAAGACTATGACTCTAAACTGAAAGTACAACTTGCAGCCCTTGTTACCACTGAAAAATATATGACCTAGAAGAACTGAGCCTCTCCAGAAAGCGTCAACAACAATTATAGGTTAAGAATATTCTGGTGAGGGGTATATAATAGTTTCTGATGAATGTACTGATTGGCTTCTTAAAATAACCTTTTCAGTGAGTTTCATTTTGGTTTCCCTTACTAGAACAAAGTAAATTTATTTCCACAAACATTGTATAAATCTGAAAAAGGTAAGATTTAATTTTAGAAAACTTTAAGAATAGAAAGAGGCCATTATTTGTATATTTGTATATATACATACATATATATACATATCTCAAAAATTACATTTTTCTGGTATTTTGTTTCCAGAAGAGGCAAAGCAACAATGAAATCCAGTAGTTGAGGTTCATAAGGTCATAGGATAATTCACATTGCAGTGGACCTCAGGAGGTCAATTAGGCCAATCTTCTGCTCAAAAACAGGGTCAGCTGTGATGAGATCAAACCAGGTTACTCAGGTCTTTATGCAGTTTGTTTTACTTCAAAACACTGCATACGTCTGCCACCATCTATTTTTCAGCATCTACTATTACTATTATTACAATATTTGCATGATACATTTGTGGCTAATGGAACTAACTAGGATTGTTCTAATTGCTAAATTCTGAATAAGATTGCAGAATTCCCTGTTCTCAAGGAGCCTGCAATCTAAGAAAAATAAGTATACAGAAATAGCAATAAATATATGATTAGCATTTATTTGCCAAGCCATGTAAGATACCTCTTTTGAGAGGAAGTATTTAGAAAAATAAAAGAATCACAATCTCATTCAGCAAAAGAAAATTATTTTCATCAAGTGAGTGAAAACTATAAATCTATACCCCAGAGGCCCTCATCAAGCAGAAATTTGTCAGAAGTAGGGCACCAGAAAATAAATATCTGCTATTCAAATAACGATGAAACAGAGTAGCAGCTCAGGATGTTAAGAATCAGTCTGGATTTTTCCTTTATGTACAGGGAATATATGTTTCTGTATGCCTGTACAAGATATAGCATAGCCTGGAAGCAAATGGGAAAAAAATGTTAACAATACTAGTGTGGTTTTCAGTGAAGCAGCTCCTATAGTTCTTTAATGTTTAGAGGTTTTCTGTGTAATCTCTGGTCAAAGACCATGGATAAAATTTTAAAAATGCTCAGATAACTTAAGAACAATTTCATTTTTTTAAAGTGCTAAATAGTTCAAATTCTATGACTTTCAATGTTACCTAAGAAGTCAAGGTTTTCTGTTGGGCTTTCAGGAGAGAGAATAACACAAAAAATAAAGAATAAGACAGTAAATTTTTTTTGACATAGATAACCAGTTTGGTCCTCACAACCCCTGAAATGCTACCTCAACTTATTTTTCTCAAGTTTTCCAAAGGATGTTTCCCATGAGAATATCTGCATCCCTCCAATGTTTTTCACCATGTATATACATGCGTCACAATGCTAAAAGTAGAATCAACCCCCAAAATTAACAGCATAAAACTACAATATTGAAACCCCTTTGTAGATGCTCCTACTGTTGAAGGCTATTCAAGACAAAAGGAAGTTCATATCTGTTCATCTTGTGAAAGTAGGTAAGAAATCAAGAATGGAATTCATCTCACTCTACCTTGGACATTTAGAAATTATTTTCTCAAAGTACATGTACACAATCAAATAACTTAGCTTCTTAGTTCATTCCTGAATCTCAGTTCCCTAGTTTATCCACATTCTTTCACTCCTAAAGTGTTTGGTTTGGGGTTTTTTGTTAACTATTTAGTTCCCTCCAAGACAAAACAGGCTTGGTTTTGATGATCACTTGCACCAGTAGTCACTCCCAAAAGATAGACTAGGCAAGACTAAGCCAGCTTTGGCTTTCTCTGCCACATACAGTCCCAAAACTCTTCCTCAAACACTGCTTTACACCCTCCATCCAGGCCTTGGGGGATAAAATGTACCCTCAGTTTCGTGTTCTAAACACACATCGTGGCAACCTGCAACACAGGTTTCACATCATTTCAAACTCTTTGAAACAGATGAAACAAAAAACCAAAAACAATGTTTTAGGTTCATAGGGGTAACACATGGGGATAGGGGTCATCTGTTACCAAGTGTGTTGTCGATGGGGACAAGTTGCTTTGAATGAGTAGCCACAAGCAGTGTGAAAGTGAACTTCTTGTACCACCTGGGCTGAATAAATACATTTACTAAGAGTCCTCCGGAGCGGATGTGGATGTTGTTAGGAGTATGTATAGCACTGGTCTAAGTTACCAACTCTGGCTTCCGTTATCAATGAACTGTAAGCTGACCAGTTTAGACTTAAGCAATTAACCTGTAAATGCCTAAAATGGATGAGATCAATCCCATTGTCAGTGTAAATCATGACAATATAAGGAGTATGCATCTCAATGAGCGTACAATAAACTTTGGGAATTAAAAAATGTATTTAAGATTAGAAGAATTACATAATTAGTAAAAAGTTTTAAAATGGCTTAGAAGCAACAGGTGGGGAATAAGAGATGCAGACAAGCACAGAATTGCTGGCTTGGGGACTGTTCTTGCAACAAGCTGTTGATTTTCATTCTCTAAACCCAGAAGCTTTATTTAATTTAGCAGTTCATCTAGTTCTGGTCTCCAGTGTCTTCCTCCATCTACTTAAAGGCATTTTTCTGCAAACATTACATTTTAGATAAGTGTTTCCAAATCCACCGTGCTGGTCCAGCTCACACAGGCACAGGCTAGGGAAGGTGCTCTGTCAGACGCTGTGCTGCCTTTTTCTGACTGACAGAGTAAATGATTAGGGAACTGGGGTGTGTGTCTACACTCTTGATAGACTAAAGTAACACAGTAAAGCCGAGATACTGCCATGAAAAAAAAAAAAAAAAAAATCTGCTTTTGCCCCAAAGATCCAAGCTTAAAAGGAGACACGAGGAGCTGAAGCAATCTTACTAAATGATCCTAATACAACCACCAAACTGGGAAATTTGAGTCATTGTTTGTATAGCTACCCCATAGATGCACACCTGCCTGCCAAAGGATTGCAATTTAAATGCTTTTATTCTCACAAGGTCAATTGTGGTTATTTTTCTTGTTGGGACCCTGGAGCATGGGTTGGAACAGCACAAATGAATCAGGCCTGTAATATGCAGGCTTAAGCTCTTTACCATCTGCCTGTGCACTGATGATGTCTCTCCTTTGGTTTTTAAACAGAGAACACTCCCATGTAGAAGAAATCAAGGTGAAGAAATCAAGGTAAAGAAATCATAATGTTAGAAGTGGACATAAAAATGAATATATGATAACCTCAGAATGGTGATATGGTGATACACCCAACCCTGTTACAGCTCTGCTTTTTTCCCACTCTTGTAACATTTCACACACCTGTAGCTTTTCACTATGATGTGGGAAAAGTTTCAGGTTCAAAGGTATCTTAAAATATACAACAGCTGATATTTACAGTTAAAGTGTTGTAAAGTGATGCCCTTTAGCACTGCACAACATGAAATTTAAATAATGATGATCATAAGAAAGCTTAGAACAAGGAAGCACAAAGGAGTTCAATTAATGACTGCAATTTGCAATTGCTTAAGCCTGTATAGAATTTTATTTCTTCATTTTAATTTTCATTTGTACACTAACACAAGGTATTTATTTCAGAACATGTACCTCAGGAAATTATTTAAGAATCCAGTTCATCTGCACACTCAAAATAACCAGCATCCTCGGCATATGCTACTGGATAACCGTGAAACTCAAACAGTAGCTGAAGTCCACATATTGTTCTAGGAGAAATATTAATTCTCTGGTGCTACTTTGTTCTTAGCTCATCTAATCTCTTCCTCTGGGTGCTCAAAAGTCCCTGACTCTTTCTTTTTCTCTCCAGAGTGTGTAATGATTTCTTTCTTAAAACAGCTAGGACTGGAACACAAAATTTAGAAAATTCCAGTCCTAACAAGCGTGATGAGTTTGTTGTCCCTCTAAAAAAGACAAAATGTCCATGCAAAAATTAGACAATCTAATGATGACACAAGCTGGGTGTCAACCCCCCTCCCTTTTTCACAGTTATGAGGCCTAGTGCCTTTCTCCGTGTTTTGCATTGCAGCACATGAGGCACACAGATTACTGATGCAACCATAAAGCATGCTGAGATGGTTGCCGAAATATATTTTTGTTTCTTTTGCTTACTGTTCTCAACTAATGCATTCTTGATATCTAACATTCAATGCAAGTACTTATTCAGCTTCATTTAATTTCTTGTTATGTCCCACTCTTTCGTCAATAGTGCATTTGGAAAGCATGTTTTCAATGCCCCACACAATAAGATTCTTACTGCTGATGTCTTGACAGAAATTGGGATATTGATGCCAAATTGTGGGTATTGATGTAAATTTGTTTCTTGCCCGTATTGAGTCAAAGAGGCAGTATACAGGTTGTTGTTACTACTGCTGTCTTGTGCTATACTGTTCTGGACCAGAATGACTTTTTGTTGCTGTACCACAGATCTAACGATCTAGAGCCTATCATAGATTTTTTTATTAATATTCATTATTTGCTCTCAAGGAACAATTCAGATTTTTCCTCTGATTTCATGGAAAGATGGTAGCTTATAAAACACTTAGGAGAAGACAGGAAACACAAGGATTTCAATAAAGAGATCTGTGAAGTTTTGGTTGCTCTCTGCTTCTGGATGTGCAAAGGTCTGTGCACCCACAGCAAATCACGGCAGTGACAGTTGATGGGGTCTACATGTACCACCTTCAACCAGGAGCAACCAAAGTGAATGTGATGCAACACACAGCTCTAAATGTGCAAGCAAAGGCTGATACACCTACATGTCACAAGCGCCTAGAACAACTCAACAGGCCCCATCTGACATCCTTGCATGAGATCTGTGTTTTTCTCAGAAACTGGCACAGGAAACAACATAGTCACGTCACAATAACCGTAAAGAACAAAGCAAAAAAAGTTTTTAAAGAGTTAATTTGAAACCAGAAAGTCCATTTCATGTAATCTACTGGGTCATACAATCTACCTGAACAAACTTTCAAGCCAACCCTAGAGCAGAAAGTTGCGCCTCTCTTGATAATGATGGTGAGAAGAAATTTACACGAAGCTGAAGAAAGCTGACAGAGAAATACAAGCGGGTTTTCTTGCAAGCAGCAAAACAAAACACACATAGCCCATGCACAAAGAGAAGCAGAGAATTATGGAGGGGCAAGCATCACTAGATGAGAATCTGGCAACAGAAAAGAAATTTAGTAGTATTAACATATTAAAATCAACTTATGGGGAAAGAGCAAGTATTCAAAAGCTATACATTCTTCTAAAAATGGCATGACTGAGACAAGAAATGGTCCCTTTCAATCAGAGACTAAGGCAGTTGTAGGCCAGTGATAGAAGCAGTATGCTCTACATGTCAAATATTAAATGTAAAAATACTAGTGAGCAGGATGGGAGTAGGCTTTGCTTAGGAAAAAGGTGGAAGAACAGATAGAAGGTTTAAAAGTCATAAGCTTGTAGTATCAGAAATGGGTAGATATAATCTACTGTACACCTATTTAGTAAATTATGCAATAATGATTATTCACAAAGACAAATGGACAATAATCTATTACGATCCCAAATTCCAGGAAAAAGAACGTATAAAACCGTCACCCCACCTGCCTAGTTAGTCATTGGAAAGAAATGTTATTACATAACTTCCTGAACAAGCTACCACCTCTGGAGGAAATATTACTAGCAGAAAAAAAATTAAAAGGTTTCACAAGCGGGCAATGTGCAACAGAATAGATTTTCAGTCTAGAATGTCAGCTCATGTTGCTTCATTTTTTTCCTTTGTAGTATCCTGTTTGTTTTGGGTTTGATTTGTTTTTTTTTTTTTTTTTGGGGGGGTGCTTTTCGTGCATAGGTTATGAGCTCTTTAAGACAAGGATAATTAAGTATAAACACCTACAATATAGAGTTGAACTCTGTTTTACAGTCAGTAGTGAGAAATAAGCAAATTTAGGCAACAAATTATCGTATTCTAAAGTAACATCGAGGTTAGATGAGAATCTAACAATGAGGATACAGTGAGAATCAGGTCTCAGCATAGCTTGTTTCCTTTGATAACGAGTGACACGTGACCAAGTCAGACATAATATATTTAGATCTTCAATGCCTAAATTAGGAAGATAAAACCCACTCAAGTCCCTGGTTCGTATTTTTTTAGCGCTAACACTGCAGCTCTGATGTTTTCTTAGGGCTTCTATGCCTCCTGCAATACATCTAAATGAGCAGAATTCAACAGGCAAAATCAACGGTAAGGTCAAAGCAATGAGCTGGGAAAGCATTGTTTGCCACAGACTTTTGAAAGGCCGGATGGGAGGGAAAGGCAGTAGTTGAGACGTGAAAAAAAAAAAAGCATGGATTCATCTTTTCTATGTCTTTTTACCTCTGGGTGAGACCCTTGCAGTAATCATTATTGAAATTTGTCTTTTATTCTGCCGGTTTGAACTTATCAAAGAGTACAATGGCATAATTCTCTGTAGTTTTTCCCTTGGGCTCTGAGAAAAACAACAGTCATTGTTTTACATCAGAGTGGCTCTTTCCTGGCACAGAAGTCCTTTTGAACCACACTGAGATAGTGTGTCCTGTCTGACGCTCCATTGCAGTATCTGGTAGGATTAGACTCTGACATTTGTAGTGATTAATCTCAAACAGATGAGAAGCTGGTTCAGGTGGCTTTCTGCACCACTGACAGGCACCTTAAGGTTCTTGGGTTTGAATTGCGGGTTTGGTTTTTTGGGTTTTTTTCCAAAGGTGCATTTTGCAAATGTCTTCATTATTTTTGAACAACACATTGTTAAGTTTTTTTCAGTATCCACTGAGTTACCTATATTTTGTTTATCCAGTTGCCTGTGTTTGCATAATTTTTTCTATATGTTGACATATTAATAGTAGAATCTATAGTATTCTGCATGAAGCCTATTTTCTCACGATTGAAACAGAGATTTCAGACTATTATGAAAACGCCAGAATAATACTGTAAAGAAGACTCACTGCATTATCTTTGATCCAGTGGAGATTCCTATATGAATTCCTATATCACTGCTTCAGCATACGTCTTTCAAAAAGCGAGATACTAAATCAAGTATTCTTGATATTTCTAGGGACTGGTGTTGCAGAAGAGAGAATCACACAGGGAAGGTTTGTTAACATTTTTCTTTATCTCTAATAAACTCTGTTGTGATGGTTAATGAATTGGGTCTAATGCAAGTGTCTATAAGAGATTGCCGAATGCGTGTTACCAACCATTATGACCTGTACTGTATCATATCACCCTAAATACTTCTTCCTTTCAAAAGTGCTATAGGTTGCAACAAGATCATCTCTCTTTAAAAGGTCAATGCAGTGGAAAGTCACTGGAGTCAGACTGGAATAACTGCATAAACCAACCTGGCTGAACTTGTTTTGTCTGCATGCTAATCAAATCTGTATCTTCATATAAACTTTTGTGCTTGCTTAGCCTTGTTTTAAAAACAACACCTTCTAGCAGTTGGGATCAAATCCAATTTTATACAATTTAAGGATGAACTATATAAATATTACTTAGCATTAAGATGAAAAGTAGAATTACACTTCTAACAGTGAACATATTTATCCAAAAATATTGCTCAATAACACAACCGCAACAGTAATCATTTTAATTAAAAATACCTTCTAATCTCTATGTGTTTTGGAATAAGGAAAGAAAATCTCTGCCACAAATATACATGGATGCACAGAATAACAACCGTCTTCAGGAAGAAGCCAATAATGTTGTTATTGCTGGTTATTCATCACCTTTAAGACGTAGAAAGCACCAAATGTTTGGATTGGAAAAAAGGAGTAAAATTTTATTTGTAATGACTTTTTGATAATTGCAGTATCTAAGATTATTAAAAATATACATTGAGATCAAGAACCTTCATTTCAACTAACCAGCTTGGATTATGGATCTGGGCCTATCAAAAATCAGTCTCAGTGTGTGAGGTAAGGTATCTCAAGAAGGAAACTGGAAATCGTTCCTCACATTTCAAAAAAAAAAAAAAAAAAAATTACTATTAAACCAATCTGAGACCAAACAAATCTTAATTGCATTTGGAAAGGTTCAGACATTAAGGCTGCAGCTGAAGATGCACCTCAGCTATAACCTAGGCTATAACCCAGTCTGCTCTGTTAACGAGATGAAATCTAGATTATTTCTCCTTATTCACATTGTGTGATGAGATATTCAGAACTGAAAGAGTGAAACTCACCTTGCTCTAATAAACTCCATATAAATTAGAAGTTAGTTGTTAAAACACTGTGCAGAGTGCATCAGAGGGAAGGCCAAGCATTGGGTAGCTGAAATAGGAAAGAAAAGTAACCTTTAAGTGTCTTGTCTTTCATGTTAATAATATCGAATTTAGTGAGTCCTTCCCAATGTTTTACTTGCAGAGCAAATATTTTCTCTTTCAGTTATTGAATTCATGGTGTGATGTCAGCTAACAGCACCTTCAATTTCTTTAACTAATGAATAAAGATCACCAGAAAAGTGATGAACTGCTATAAAGTTTTAAAGGAGAGTGAGACAAATTAGTTTTTACATGTAGTTCAGAGGTTATGTTATGGGTTTTTTGAAGATAAGTAATGTGGGTTGGATTCTGGTAGATGCAGGCACATAGAGTAATTATATGTCTAAGAAAGGTTTTCTATGATTTTAGTGAGACAATGTGGTAAAATTCAGCTGACTTGGCTGGAGAATATTTGGGGTCTGGTACTACACAGAAAGGGAAAATGTTCAGGAAAATTTGTTTCTGTTTTCATTTTTTGTTGTGTTAATAATGATTAATAACAATTCAGAGAGAAATTTTAAGTGTTACTGAATTTATCACTAATCTGGCATTTACAGTTTCAGCAGCACTCAGCTGTGTGTTTTCCTTCCTGGTAAGGATCTAAATACAATGATCTTGCCAGCTCTAACCACGATAGAGTTTCAGAGATTTATCTACCTTAATTTAGGAGTCTAATAGTAGCTTATACTCTAGTAGCCTAGCTACTGCCTTACAGTCCCCTTGTGCAAGCAGAAAGAAGAATTTGGAAAGAAATTGGAATGAAATAGTCACCTGCTGAGGGTGATATCGAGTGTTGTTGATTTAACTTGCCATATTCTCCACGGCTGGGATGCTCTCCTCTTTATTTGTTTTTACAAGCAGCTATTCATTTTCATCACTGCAAATGAAAGAAATGATCGGTGGGGTTAGTAAACTGTAAATTTGCATGATCTTTAGGGATAGATGAAAGACAGATGCCATTATAATTTGGCATATATAAGGTCCTTGCCTTTAAATTCATGACGGTTCTAGAATCATACCTTAAGTGCCATTGCCTCTGTTGACATTCCAGAGTTGTTATCTTTTAGTGTTCCCAGTGTTTAGGTGTCTGGTTTTGTGTACTACACAGGAACTGCTGATCTCCTGGTCTCTACAAACCAGTGTCTTAGCACTACCTTGTGTGAAATCTTGTCAAAGGGAAACACTGCCTCACTTAACCTGCTGGAGTTCTATAAAGGACTCCTTAAACTGGGATTTGCCACGCCTGTGTGTATTTGGACATATATTGAGGTTTTCTAAGATCTGGCCAGTCTTTTTCTTAGGATTGGTTGAATATAGGAAGTTTTAATGATTCAGTATTAAGAGAAAAAAATATCCTACAAAAATTAAATATCTAGACTTTTTTTTTCCTTAGTATATCTTGAACATTTATGGTGACTACCTGAATCAATAACAGTGCTTCTTACTTTCCTGTTAATTATTAAGTGTTTTTCAACATATTCATCAGTGACCTGAACAAGGGGACAGAGTGTACCCTCAGCAAGTTTGCTGATGATACATAGCTGGGAGAAGTGGCCAACACACCAGAAGGCTGCGCTGCTATTCAGTAAGACCTGGACAGGCTAGAGAGCTGGGGGGAGAGGAACCATATGAAATTCAACAAGGGCAAGTGTCAGGTCCTGCACCTAGGGAGGAATAACTCCAGGCACCAGCACAGGTTAGGGGCTGACCTGCTGGGAAGCAGTTCTGCAGAGAAGGACCTGGGAGTCCTGGTGGACAACAAGTTATCCACGAGCCAGCAATGTGCCCTTGTGGGCAAGAAGGCCAATGGTATCCTGGGGTGCATTCAGAGGAGCATGGCCAGCAAGTCAAGGGAGGTTATCCTCCCCTTTTACTCTGCCCTGGTGAGGCCACATCTGGAATACTGTGTCCAGTTCTGGGCACCCCAGTTCAAGAAAGACAGGGAACTACTGGAGAGAGTCCAGTGGAGGGCTACGAGGATGATGAGGGGACTGGGGCATCTCTCATATGAGGAAAGGCTGAGAGAGCTGGGTCTGTTTAGCCTGGAGAAGAGAAGACTGAGAGGGGATCTCATCAATGCTTATAAGTATCTACAGGGCAGATGTCAAGAGGATGGGGCCAGACACTTTTCAGCGGTGCCCAGTGACAGGACAAGGGGCAACAGGCACAAACTGAAACACAGGAAGTTCCATTTGAACATGAGAAAAAACTTCTTCACTCTGAGGGTGACCGAGCGCTGGAACAGGCTGCCCAGAGAGGTTGTGGAGTCTCCTTCTCTGGAGATATTCAAAACCCACCAGGACACAATCTCGTGCAACCTGCTCTAGGTGATCCTGCTGTAGCAGGGGGGTTGGATTGGATGATCTCCAGAGGTCCCTTCCAACCCCTACAAATCTGTGATTCTGTGATTCTGTGATTGTTTGACAAATTTTCTCCAATTTTTTTTATGATGCGCTGTCATCTTGTGTTGATATAATTGAAAGCAACATATCTAATGTTAAAAAAGATCTATTTAAACTATGATTAATCATTAATGCATGGTATCACATAACTTGGTTTAATGTTATATGTCCTAATTTAATCTCTTTTGGATATATCCTAGTTTAAAGTCTTGATTCAATGTACCTGATCAGGAATTTATCTAGTTCTGTACATCACAGCCCATGCTCTGCATATGCTTTCTGTTCCACAAATGGCATGGCATAAAATCTGCTACTTATTTCCAGTAATTGTATTCATTTTCAAACCGTGTACCAAAACTGCTTGTTGGGGTTTTTTTCCTGCCAAAAATTACTTGTTGCTATTTTGGACTTCCTTGAGGAAAGTAGGCATTTATTTTAAAGGTATATATAAGAACCTTGGTTAATATCAATTTCTTCATGGAGATTATGTACATTTACAGAAAAGGAAGTTTTGCCAGATGGCTGCAGTGGTGAAAATATGTCTGGGAAAAAAAGGGAGGAGATTAGCAGTACTGAAGTCCAAGAAATGAGAGTCTGCAGCTGAACATAATAAAGGGTAAATATATAAAATACTTTTATCAAAACACATATGAATCTAAACATTAGCATTAGCCGGCTTTTCAAGGATTGATATCTCAATGCTGAAACTTGGTGTACTTGTTGTATAAAATAATGATACTTTTAAAATGCAGCTTTTCAGGATGAAATAGCCTGTACAAAGTCTACAGATTCAGAATACTGTTTTTAAAAATGCCATTTTGAAGCCTTTAGTTAACTTCCTTGAAATGTTTCTAGGAAACACAGACAGCTAGATGAGATCTCAGGATAGAAAGCGGAACATTGCTGATGATACAATTTGAAAAGAAGGACAAGTGGAATCTTATAAGGGTCAAATTTTAATGATAGGGAAAATATTTTGCAATTTGTTTGAGGCTAAAGTTTGGCTTAAAGGTAGAGCAAATAAAATTCTTAACCATTTTTTTTAAATGAAAATGCTCAGTGTTAAGCAGAAATAGTCCATAGACTTTATAGCAACTTTTCAGAATTTAATCAGTAAGTTCCTAAGAGTACCATCATGCACGTGTGTACTACAATGTGTTTAGTTAAAGGAGTGGTTTGCAGTGAGGCTTTTTATCCGTACTTAGAAGTTAGTTAAAAATAGCAAAGGGAAGAAATTAAGCAAATAACAGAATAATAATTATGTAAAGTTCAATTGTTACCTGACTGGAGACTGCACTACAATGCACATGTAAACAGGGACAGTTGGTATTGAGTGTGCAGTTTGATCTTCAACATTTTACTGCTTAAGTATTAACCATGCAGTATCAAAGGTCTCTTTACATTTTTCTATTCTTCCTCAGGTTGACAAGGTAGTTACTCTGTAAGTAACCTTTCTTATCTCTAGGACAGTTCAAGAAGTCAAATATCTTGTTTTCACTCATATAACCTAAAGTCCCAGAAATATATTCCTTTTAGAACAAGAAAAAAAAATACTAAATTACAGAAAACCTCATCTTGTGATAATTCAAACACTCGTATTTTCCCCATAAAATCACAAATAAGGGCATGTATGAATCAGAAACCTTTAGCAACAAAGGGTGTGGCTTTAGAGTACCACGGCCTGGGGACCTTTAGGAGAAAACAGGAATATAGCATTCCTCAGTATGAGGAAACATGAGCAAAACTGACTGTATAATTTATTAAATTGTTTGATTTGCCTATTTGAGGAAGTAGGTACTAAGACAAAATTGAGACTTTTCTTGTTTGGTGCTTTTAAAGTATAATCTGATATGACGGAAATGCAACAACTTTTCTATTCAGTGCTTCAACATTATCAACCTGACCCTGACAACCATCTGATTAAGCCACATGCAATTACTAAGGTTTATCCACTTCCATAAACTTCCTTTCTGTGTGACCTTTAATGAACTATATATCATGTTGAGATACATTTAATCAGGAATGTAATGTAACAGTAGCTTTCTATTGCAGCTTAAGGTAGAATAGACACTTTTTTGGATTCGAACAAACGTTTGCATCACTCACAAATTGACAGTGTTCCTGTATCACCACTACAGGTAAATATTTAATCTATCTTCTGGCACATAAAATTTCTGCAAAAGAACTGCTTCTTGATGCTAATGACAATACAGTTCCCAAAAGACCATCAATATAACATCAGCATAGCTTATAAACAGTACCCAGAAGTTAACTTTGTGTTATAAGCTAACTTTTGGGGGGCATTCTGAATTCAGTGCCTGTATTAGTAGTCTCATGCATGAATAAATTAAACTAGGATATCATTTATCAGCATACGTATTATCAAATATTTGGTAATTTATTTATAAACAATCTAATATTTTTTTTCCTAGCAATGAGATGTAAAGATTGTATGATACTGTGACATAGATTCCTTTTAATTTGCCAAATAACTTCAACTGATCTTATATGACTCTTGTCTGGTATAATATTTCTCAATTACCACCAAGACATTTTCTCCACAGAATGTCATGCACTTTGACACACATACCCCTCTGCTTATGAAAAATAATTAGTGGTTAGTGAAAACAACTGGCTTATTAAAGAAAAAAAAACTTCTATAAAAGGAGTTTGGAGGCTGCAGCAGGACTTAAAAGTCTCCTAAGCCAACCACAAAGTCTCAGGTTGGTTGTATCATATAATTTTGTGAGTTACAGGTAAAAGTACATTTTAATAAGTGCAGTGGAGGTGTTTCTAATGCACTTCTCTTGAACAGCTCTTCAATAATGATTTAACACATACTGTAACAAAGGAGCTTGTACATGGATTTAATACATTTTATTTTATTGCACTCTACTTTATCTCAACCAATTTTCATCCTACTTTATCTCAAGTGATGAAACATTTTCTGCCTGTAAGCATGATAAAATCATTTCAATGTTTCAAAGCAATAGTTAAGGAGTTCTAAGAATATATGTATGTTTTCTTTGTCTGTTTCTCGTCAATAAACAAATAATGATCTCTCACGGGTTAGATTACCACGCATTGCAACAGTACAACTAGTTTGCATTGTCAGCTGTATACGGAAGGGCTGCCCCACTGAAGGCTAACAACTTTATCTCAAACAGTTCTCCAAACTATTTTCTCGCTCATTATCCAGATAAGAAACACCCTCTTCTTCAGCATTCACATCACTTCATTTCTCTCTCCTTTTTTTTTCCTTTTTTCCCAGCTTTACATTTCCATTTGGAAGGTCTTAATTTCCCACCTAAATTTTGAGGGGAGCTCCAGATGATTTCGAGACTCACTCACATTCTTCTTACAGTTATTCCTACCTGCAGATGACAATTGCAGCTTTCTTCTCTTCGTGGCCTTCCCACAGAGGCACTTTTGACACCTGACATCGTTTTCTTCAGCCAAACTAACAACTTGGTATTCCTTACCAGTGTTCTTGGACACCAGATTTCAGTTTAAAATCAGCATGGTCGTAACTGAGGATCTCATCTCATTTCCCTTCTCTTTTCTTTTTGAGTTGCCATGGATGACTGCTTTCTGTTCTTTGGAGGCCCTATTCCCTCTTACGCTGTCCACCTTCGCACATAAGCAGATTAAATGGCATAGCACCAGTGGCCTTTCTCTTGGTAGTTTCACATCAGCTAACAGCGGTGAGATTAGCACAGCGCAAAGGTGTTCCTCATGCTGGCTACCCTGAGTACAAATAGAAGTTAACCACAACAAACCAGAAATCTTGAAATTTAATTTTCTGTCCTCCTAACTCTTCATTAAATCCTTGTGTTGTTACCAGGAACCAGTAAGCTTGTTTAAAGCTAACTCAGATATGTCTACATTTTGCTTCAGTCACTCTTGTGGCCGAGTGACAACATACTCTCAGTGCAGGCAAAGTTTGCTTCTTTTAGTTTTGCATTGTTCACAATTCCTTTTATTGCACTGTTTCCTTCAGCTCTGTAAAATAATTGTATACTTCTGCCTCTTTTTTTTTTTTTCCACTGCTGAATAACTAATTTGCTTCTAGGTGTTAGTCAGTGACAGCCAGGAAACTCAGAAGAGATAAGACTGTGCCCAAATAAATAACAGGGAAATTCAGGAATTATATTCTTCCTTGTTTCTTGTGAAATGAAGGCAAGAGCACAGTATTTATAGATTGACCTGCAGCAATTCAAATAAATATTATTTGCATATGAAATCTGTCTGTGTTTATAGCAAAACTGAAACAGCTTTCTGTTCAGTTTCTTCCGTTTAAAAAAATTATGTCATATGTTTTCTCTCCTGGTCACATCTTCAGCTCTCATTCAGACATTTTTAGCAGTTTACTAGTAGTCATAGTCTAGTACTAAATGTAACAAACTGGAAGCTCTCAAGTGCATTTTAATGGTATGTTACAGACATTAAATACACAACTTTTATATTAAGGGTTACATTTTATTTTTTTGCTTTATTGCTGGATCCAAAAGTAGGCTAGAGAGAAGAGATGTGGGAGCAATAAAATGTTCTAAAAGTTATATTCATTATTTGAAACATCTGTGAGTTTCATAGTGGCTTGGCTGGTTTTTTTCTTTTCCACATGAATATTTACAGCCCACCAGGAAAGAAAACAGGAGTGCCAACATACCGTAAGTACATCTATATCTTGATGGTTTTTGGTCCAAATAGAATACAGACCCTCAAGGTAGTTTAAAAGAGTCTGTTCTAACAAGACTCCCAGGTCAGTGTTTTTGGTACCAACGCAGTCACATCAATATCCTAAAATCTGTCTGTCTGTGAGAACTGTTGAACTTCTTGAACACTTGGATTTAGTCACCACTCTTGACGGTAGTTCTCCGTGGCAGCACTTTTCAGTGTGTTTACCTTCTTTTATAATGGAAAAGAAGAAATCTACTTGCCCCAAAAAAGGCTTGTATAACATGGAGGATGAGGTGAAGCCATGGGACACATGACAGATTTACTAAGAATAGCTTACTTTCTTAGTGACAGTTTTTATAGTTTGAGACAGGTTATATTTACAGAACAGCTCACCTTAAACCTGGAAATAGTTCTAACAAGATACCTTTCACATTATGCATTTTAGATTAGTTTTGATATCCAGCTTACGAAAACAAATGTTTAGCTTTTTCTTTTCCCTTTGCAGTATGAAGGAATTGCGCCTGTGTGGGACACACCAGCTGAGTTCTCTCTAGTGCATCTGACTCCACTTAAAAATTAATAAAACCGTGCATGCGGTTGTCAGTAATGCTGGACAGGACCGATCAAACTAACAGATGCTCATTCTGGACAACAAAAGGAAACTAAAATTCTACAGGGTTCATGCAAGAATGTGACAGTTTTGACCGACATAAAATTTATGGTGTGTATTTATTTTTCATTGGTCAATTGATCCCTAAAACAATATATTTGTTTTTCCCCTAGAGTTACATGTTCTTTGGGAGGTCTAACTCCATTGGAACGGGGCTGCCATTCAATACAAGTCAAACAGGCTGTTGCCTGCAGCAAGGGCAGCAAACTCATTGCCTTTAAATGAAAATGTGGTCTCGTACCAGTAGCTTTATTTCCAAGCCCTGCCTCTACTGATGCCTACAAATCCAGGCTCCTTGTTCACGGGCCTTCATCCCCCCTCTGCTGCCGATGGGGTAGAGGCAACGATGGCAGCTCAGGGCTCCATGGCCACTTGTGAAGATGGACAACCTGGGCGGTAACATGCCTCCTTCTTCACTGCTGCCTGCCAGCTAGCAGCAAGCTTGCTAGTTACTGCCTTGAAAAGGAAGAAGGATCCCCATTTCTGCCCTAAAGCTGCAGATTTCTTGCTTTCCCAACAAAGCATGGCAAGCAAACAGCTGGTTCTGTACACCTGAGCGGGTAAAAGCAGCAGGTACAGAAGCAGGCAGCTGTCAGCAGGATTGCTCTAAAGCTGACGTGCCTTTGTCAAAACAGAGGGCTATTCTGCTAGGGTCTGAAAAGTTTGGATGCTTTTGTACCTCTCATTCCTCTTGTTTCCTCACCTTTGCTGTGGATTACCAAATGTGACGAATGGTGAATCAATTCCCTATTTGACTATCATCAAATTAAAAGAGAGAGAAAAAGAAACTGGGAAGAAAAGGAGCAGAGAGGCTGGGATAAGGAAAAAGATCATGGTTGTTATTCTTGCGCGTGGCAAATCAGAAACCGGTGCCAACTCCTGCAGCCCTGAAGGACACAGAGTTCTAGTCTCCTTCAGTGTGAACAACAGTATTTGAACCTACTTCTCACTTTCCCAAAGGGATTAAATATTCCACAATGGAGAAGTGGAATTCAGATCTCACTTTTCTCACTTTCTCACCTATTATTCAAGAGTACATAAGGCTTATGGCGAGGGCGGGGGAATGGAATGCGATTGAGGATGGTAAAGACCAAGATTTTGGGCTCTGCTTTCGGCACCATTCATGCATGTGACTCACAAGTCCAATGTTTTATAGTACTTTGTATTGTAAATTATAATGTCATTACAATACATTGTATTGTTTTACAATATTTCAGGCTGGAAACCAGTGTTCAGACTTTCCACCATTCAGAAAAATAGACTCAAGCTTATTTTTAATTATACTTTGAGTCTACCAACATAGTCAGCATCACTGAGAAAATTATGTTCTTTAAAATAAAATTTTATTGAAATCTCAAAATTAAATTTCTTGCTATGTGAATTATCAAGACCACATTAATATTTTACATAGCTATTTATGCAATAACTGTGGTCATCACAACATCATAGAAAATTTGCGAGTGTATTTCTTATAAGCAGAATGATTATATTCAAGCAGAAAATACTGGTTTCCTGGTTGTTATTAATAATTTATTGAAGTGGTGTCAGAAAACCGTTTACAAACCTACTAGAAATAGTAGGATATGGGATCTGTCCTATAATGTTTACAGTTTGAAAAAGACACAGGAAAAACATTCCCTAATTCAGTAGTAGATAACCATTACACTATATTTCCCCTGTCTTCACTGCCTTTTGTTATTTTGGTTTGTTTATTAGTGATTTTAGATTAGAAGGGTGACTGTCAGAAGCTTTGGAGTAACTCTTCAGGAATTTAGTTTAGATAGGATAGTTTTGTCAACTCTCCAATCCTTTTGGCTATTCTTGATTCCAGTTAATATTACAGATATTTGTCAATCGAATTAACAGAATTAACACAAAAGGAATGTGTTTTACATGAAAGAAGTTGGAGTAATATGAGAAAGAGGCTAAGCAGGAGAAGAAATAATTACCCAGACCGATATCAGCAGCAGATGGTGATTTCTACTGGGAAATGCATGCAAGGATTCAGAAAATGAGTACTGTATTATGGGGCTTTTAAAATCTGATGGCAGCACTAACATCTTTCAGAAAATGGATGTTGAACTGTATCTCGGTGTGTTGGTTTTGCGTGGCAAGGTTTTGGTAGCGGGGGGGCTACAGGGGTGGCTTCTGTGAGAAGCTGCTAGAAGCTTCCCCTGTGTCTGATAGAGCCAATGCCAGCCGGCTCCAAGACGGACCCGCCGCTGGCCAAGGCCAAGCCAATCAGCGCCTCTGTGATAACATATTTAAGAAAGACAAAAACAGTTAGAGAGCGCTTTTTGCAGCCAGAGAGAGGAGTGAGAAGATGTAAGAACATCTGCAGACACCAAGGTCAGTGAAGAAGGAGGGGGAGGAGGTGCTCCAGGCGCCGGAGCAAGATTCCCCTGCAGCCCGTGGTGAAGACCATGGTGAAGCAGGCTGTCCCCCTGCAGCCCATGGAGGGAGGATGAGGGGGTGTAGAGATTCCACCTGCAGCCCGTGGAGGACCCCACGCCGGAGCAGGTGGAGACACCTGAAGGAGGCTGTGGCCCCGTGGGAAGCCCGCGCTGGAGCAAGCTCCTGGCAGGACCTGTGGATCCGTGGAGAGAGGAGCCCACGCCAGAGCAGGTTTGCTGACAGGACTTGTGACCCCGTGGGGGACCCACGCTGGAGCAGTTTGCTCCCGAAGGTCTGCACCCCGTGGAGGAGACTCACGTTGGAGAAGGCCGTGAAGGACTGTCTCCCGTGAGAGGGACCCCACGCTGGAGCAGGGGAACAATGAGTCCTCCCCCTGAGGATGAAGAAGCGGCAGAAACACCGCGTGATGAACTGACCGTAACCCCCACTCCCCGTCCCCCTGTGCCGCTGGGGGGGCGGAGGTTGAAGCCGGGAGTGAAGTTGAGCCCGGGAAGATGGGAGGGGTGGGGGGAGGTGTTTTAAGATTTTGGTTTTATTTCTCATTCCTCTGCTCTGTTTTGCTTAGTAATAAATAAGATGAATTCCCTCTCTAAGTTCGGTCTGGTTTGCTCGTGATGATAATTAGAGAATGATCTCTCCCTGTCCTTATCTCGACCCGTAAGTTTTACCTTTTCTCCCCTGTCTAATGAAAGAGGGGAGTGATAGAGCGGCTCTGGTGGGCACCTGGCCCTCAGCCAGGGTCAACCCACCACAGTTCTTTTTGGCGCCCAACGTGGGGCACGAGAGACTCGAGATAAGGATAGTAATTGGAAGAGGTAACGGGCAAAACATTGACTGAACGTAATTTGAGAGTGATATATTTGTGAAGGGACTAGAGATAGATTTTGTGTGTAGATTGTCCACTCTTGTTTGGTGTTGTGATAGTGTTGTCTTGATGTTGGTGTGGGGAATTCTTTTTTTTTTTTTTTTTTTTTTTTTTTTTTTCTTTTTCTTTGTTGATGTGATTAGTGTTTGTGAAGTTTTGTGTTGAATGTATATTTTAATGGTAATTCTTAAATATGTGATTCACAGAGGCGAGGGGTGGAATGTGTTGGTTTTGCGTGGCAAGGTTTTGGTAGCGGGGGGGCTACAGGGGTGGCTTCTGTGAGAAGCTGCTAGAAGCTTCCCCTGTGTCTGATAGAGCCAATGCCAGCCGGCTCCAAGACGGACCCGCCGCTGGCCAAGGCCAAGCCAATCAGCGCCTCTGTGATAACATATTTAAGAAAGACAAAAACAGTTAGAGAGCGCTTTTTGCAGCCAGAGAGAGGAGTGAGAAGATGTAAGAACATCTGCAGACACCAAGGTCAGTGAAGAAGGAGGGGGAGGAGGTGCTCCAGGCGCCGGAGCAAGATTCCCCTGCAGCCCGTGGTGAAGACCATGGTGAAGCAGGCTGTCCCCCTGCAGCCCATGGAGGGAGGATGAGGGGGTGTAGAGATTCCACCTGCAGCCCGTGGAGGACCCCACGCCGGAGCAGGTGGAGACACCTGAAGGAGGCTGTGGCCCCGTGGGAAGCCCGCGCTGGAGCAAGCTCCTGGCAGGACCTGTGGATCCGTGGAGAGAGGAGCCCACGCCAGAGCAGGTTTGCTGACAGGACTTGTGACCCCGTGGGGGACCCACGCTGGAGCAGTTTGCTCCCGAAGGTCTGCACCCCGTGGAGGAGACTCACGTTGGAGAAGGCCGTGAAGGACTGTCTCCCGTGAGAGGGACCCCACGCTGGAGCAGGGGAACAATGAGTCCTCCCCCTGAGGATGAAGAAGCGGCAGAAACACCGCGTGATGAACTGACCGTAACCCCCACTCCCCGTCCCCCTGTGCCGCTGGGGGGGCGGAGGTTGAAGCCGGGAGTGAAGTTGAGCCCGGGAAGATGGGAGGGGTGGGGGGAGGTGTTTTAAGATTTTGGTTTTATTTCTCATTCCTCTGCTCTGTTTTGCTTAGTAATAAATAAGATGAATTCCCTCTCTAAGTTCGGTCTGGTTTGCTCGTGATGATAATTAGAGAATGATCTCTCCCTGTCCTTATCTCGACCCGTAAGTTTTACCTTTTCTCCCCTGTCTAATGAAAGAGGGGAGTGATAGAGCGGCTCTGGTGGGCACCTGGCCCTCAGCCAGGGTCAACCCACCACACTCGGTGTTTTAACACAGACAGAACAGCTAAACTGAAAACAACGTGCAGTGTATGGATAACTTTGAATTAGTACTCATCCAGTCCATCATACGTGCTGAGCCCTAAGACTTACTGGAGAAGGCAAAGAAGTGCTGCAAGATGGTCAAGAGGCTAAAAAAGAAAATTTGAATGGATTTGTGCAACTCAAAATCTGGCAAAGGAAACTCAGCACAAACAATTTAGGGATCGGAGCTGAAAACATGCTCTGGAGTCTCCAGCTCCTGCCCGCTTTTCTCTGGGAGGGGAGCTCACCCTCCAAGTTACAGCAGCTCAGGGGCTGATCTGACTTGGTGCAGCAAGAGTGGCATAAAAGCTGCCACACCAACTCTAAAATACACTTTTTTTTTGACTGAAGTGAATTACTTTTTCAGGATAGGATATACCAGCTTTAAAAAAACAGATCTCACTAGAAAGCTTGTGAAAGCTAGCTCTTAAAAAGCAATCTTTCCAAATGTGTGTGATGCATTAACTACCGTGTGTCTTTTTTCCTGCAGTTTACTTGAGGAAAGAAAGATATAATTAAGGCAATTGCTGCTGTGAAAAATCCTGTGCTTTCTGTAGTTCAGAAATATTTCCTGTTAATTTTTCCAGCGCCAGAAGTGGTGGTGTTTGTGACTGCAGTGTTCATATTCAGCATGTGACATTACCATGCTCTATTCCTTCTGAATTCTGACCACTTAAATATACAAAATATTCCTCATAAACACAAAATGAAGATACAAAAAAAATCATTAAAACTAAAAATCCAGATCTTACCTTTAGTTCTAGTTACAGTGTATCTAGACTCTTTATATGAGAGTTTGTAACTTAATCATTCACTTTGTTTTATAAAATAGGAATTTACTGTTAAATTTGGTGAATTTACTTCCAATTCTGTATTCTTATCCATCTTCTACAGATGATATTTATTCTTTATAAAGTGAGGAATTGCTTGGTTTATTTTCCCTGTAATAATCTTTTCCCTCAAAACTGCAGTGATTGGAGTTACCTGGCTTCAGCTTTGACTTTAATGCTCTTCCAGGTACACTAACTTCACCTTATCTTCTTTGAGGTAGGAGTCATCTCATTGATTGTCTTGAGTAAAAGGAAATGGCTCATGCATCTTTCGTACATTATAACAAATGTCCTTTTGCATTATAATTGAATGGTGATTGTTGTGTTCAATCAATGAGAAAGGTTAAGGGAGCTTCTCTGCCAGCATTTTTAATGGAGAAGTCGATTAAGATTCAGTTTAATCATTCTGGCTGCTTCAGAATTAAAGCAACAAAGACCATCAATGGCACTATAATTACCAGTCTTTCTGTAAGTTTACACTGCTATTTATGCAGCCATAAATTTTGTTATAATGCACAATGTGACCAGGTTAACTTGCTTTGTTTGTAATGCAAAATATTTCCCTTAATTGTACTGTGGATAAGAAATTGTTGTGATGAAGTATATATAATTCAGCCTAATAAAAAAAGAGGGAGGGGAAAAAAAAAAAGCAAAAACAACTCCTCTGTAGAGTCTGTCTGAGGTGAATCAGACTGATAGCTTGTGTTAAATAGTTTAAAGTCATGGCCTTAACCTTGGGACACTAGAGACATATTCTACTTTATTGAACATGGAGACTAGCATCACTCCCAGGTGAGTAAGAAGGGTCAAATATATTATTCTAATCCCTGTTCCAAACAGAGAAAAGGTCATTATACACTACCTATTGCATGCTGCCAAAGAGTGGAAAATTCACATTGGGGACATGGGTGCAAATCTATTTTAGACATGGCCTTTAAAATGTTACTAAAATGAATGATTAAGTGGTTTGGAACAAGAAAAAAATTCTTGAAATTGATCTCATTTATTCATTAGTTTGAGCTTATAAAGGTCTTACTATAAATAGCTAGAAGACTAGAAGAAATTGCTCATTTCAAATGAGAGTGAGGCTATCAAATAAATTTGTTTTCTTGCAAAATTAATACCTCTAAGTGTGGTTATCCATTTCATTTGCTACTGCTGAATGGAAGATGACAGGATATCTTGGTTTATCCAGGATGTTTAGATAAGCATGTCCAGCACTTCCAGCAAACTGGAGACACAGGATACTTCTGTTACTCTTTCCCCCCCCCCCCCCCCCCTCCTTTCCTCTATAGGAATTTCATTCAAAAGACATTGAGGATTTATTTTTTTTCTCACAGAGAAGGACAAGCTTTGACCAAACTTCTCACTAACTTAGAAACACGCTTTCTCCATGCAGAAGCACAATCACCAGAGATGGGTCAGTGTAAAAGAGAAAAACAGTCCTTCAAGCCTGTATAGGTAGGTAGAGGGCAAGATCCTTCTTTTTCCCCTGCAAACTCATGTTTTAATGAAAACTCAACTTCCATGAACAAACTAATGAAATCCTTATTTCACATTAGCTAGCAAAGCTAGTTGTAAATTTGTATGATGACCAGGAACAGGAGGGTGTTTTCACCAGTTAAGTTGGTGGGATCCATGTGGGGATCCACTGCAGGCTCAGCCTCAACTGTAGGTTTCAGAGAAATGAATTGTGGCTCACCTAAAATGAAAAAGTCCCTCCCTGTGATTTCATAAAATATTCCTTTTTTTTTTTTTTTCCTATCATCTTTCATGACTCTTTATTTCTATTAATAGCATATTTTATATCTTGTAGTTGTGCATCTTAACTAAAGATGGTTTGTATTGTCCCTGTAGCTTGTAGCTTACTGTTGTCCTAGACAAACTTTTCCTTCCTTTTCAGGAAGGAAACTAATAGGAAAGGATCACCTGACTAACAGCAGTTATTGAATGACAAAACAAATTAAATTATCACATCACACAAAAATTTTTTGGTGTACTACTCCCGAGCTGGTCATTTGCTGCATAATTTATGCTTCTTGGAAAGCTGGGCTTGAAGGTGTAATCAAAGGTATTGATAGGTACAAGTCTGGACCTCCTACTGACTATAAAACTACACGTACACATGGTAGCAAGATACAGTTCTTTAACGTATTTCTGTATCAAGCCAGCTCTTTCAGTAACAGGAATTATGAAAACCACTAAAGAAGACAATTTAAAAATGTAACTCCTTAAATCTGTCTCCAAAGAGGTAAAGACAAACATGTAAATCAGCTGTTTATGAAACATTCATGTTTGAATTTAAAAGGCATATCAGTATACAGTGAGCATCGCTGATATTAAAGTCAGGAGCTTAATCCTCTAAAGAAAACAAAACACATACAGTGCGTAGGCAGCCTGGCATAGTTCCTTCAGATTTTATACATGTGAGTTAGGGTGCGGAGGCTATACTTAATTTAAAAATAAGATTGACTAATCTATTTGAGTGCTTACTGCCTTGTAAGCAGAGAAAAGAGTAGTGTGCCAGAATGGAAATCATATGGGCCGGGAATTCCCCTTCTGTTGACCACAGAAGGTATAGGCATAATCCATCAAGAACAGAATGCATGCCATACTTTGTTCATTAGCATTTAAAGAGGCTGTTTGGCATCAGACAACAAATACAATTCTTGCAAGAACTTGGCAGCGGACTGTTTGTCAGTTAATGACAATCCACAGCTTTTTCAAGGAAATACTAAACGTTCCCAGGGCTATTTCTGAATTCTTTTCAGCATGAAGCTTGAAGTGAGGCTAACACATTTGTATAGCAGTGACCAGCTTCCAAGAGAAAGCATCAGTTCTGAACCTGAAATCAAAATAGATTTGTTGGCAAGACATCAATAAATTGTGACGGAATTACAGGATATGTTATATCACATATCTTATCTTTACATTTATGCATTTCCTAAAATACACCAGTGTGTTTAGCATCTCCATAGGCTACAGTTTGGAAAATGATGGATCTTGTTTAGGACTCAGATATCAATATAGGCAGAGTGATAAGATACAAAGAGAAAAAAAAAAAGAAGGAAAAAAAAACCCCAAAGTTTTTGTAGCTTTAAGTTAATTATCAATGGGGTTTTATGTTAATTGCTCTGTTGTTAACAGCATACCAAATTCCCTTCACTCTCTGTGTCAAAATCTTCACCTGTGTTTAAAGTAAATAAAAATACATATTTTTGAGATGAGATCTGATTTCAGTCATAGATAAATAAATTCAAGCTCATATAGGTGAGTTGTCATGTATGAAACATATATATAGGACTCAGTAGCCTAAACGTAGACATCTAGTACCATCTGAGGTTCCATACAAGCCTGGCAGTTGTGACACAAGTTCTATAAGGAATTCATGCCTACTGGAATGGCCACATGGGATATATACCTTAGGACATCTTGAATGGCACTAAACACCTATGTTAAGGCAGTAGAATACCAACCTTTGTGCCTGAACTCTTGTTTCAACCACTGACATCCATTCAATACCAGAATTTAGAGAGCTATTCAGCTGCCAAAATGTAGGCATCAACTTCAAGGAGAGCTGAATAGCTCTCTAGCCTTGCTGGACTGCATTAGGAGAGCTTAAACCCAACATGTCTCATAGAGATGCTTAGTCTGAAGTTAAACTCCATCCTTAATTTTCTGTAAAGAAGAAAAAGGAGATGATAACTTAAATAACAGATTGATTCTTTTCTTCTCCAAGCTATGTAACGCTGTAACGTATTTTAAAATTCTCAGTAGCCACGCCTTTTTTTGTGTGTGTGTGTGTGTGACAACTCTCAGAAAGCCAGCTTTTTGAGTCACACTTAGGAACAAATTACTAAGCCCAGATGTAGGTCTGATGCATAGCTGTGATGTTACAAGTTAGATTGTTTTGTAAGTGCTGCAGATTATATTGTGTCCTACTATTGCAAAGACAGGTACTATTTTCTATCTCACAAAGCTTAAAAATATTGCTTCCTTTCTTTTTTCCTTCTTTTCTTTTGGTTGTTTGTTTGTTTGTTTTGTTTTGTTTTGTTTTGTTTTTCTTTGAAATGTCCAGCCAGATTTATAGGACTTCACTGTGTGCATTTGGCTGAAGACCAATTACTAGTAACAGTGAGCTTCAGGAAACTTGAAAAACATTCTTTGCTGGGATGAGGGTACCAGCTGCTGTGATTCCTCCTGGTCAGCCTGAAAGTCTAATAAGACTGGAACAACAGGGAAAGCTAAGTACTTAGGGGACCTAGAAAAAGATGCTTTATTTAAAGAACCACAGTTCCTATGGCAAGCAACCACCCGGTACTCCTCAAGGTGACTTCTGAATATTCTCAACCAAAGCAATGTATTAAGCAATAAAGTAAGCAAGATGACTGACAGAGGAGTTCTTATTAAGCTTGAATTGCAAGCTTCACTGCTAAAGTTGCATATAGTTTTTAAACTGAAAGTGTACTGTTGTCAGTCTTGAAGATTTCTCTGATGGAAACTTTCCGGGGAGGCTATTGATAAATTATATTTACATACACTTGAAGATACTTTTACACTGTAGGAGTCCTGGAAAAAAATTCTGAGGGTAAATGAGGTCCAGCTCCAGCATCAGTAAAATTTTCTGTCAAAAGCTTCATTTACCATGGAAATGAGTTAATAAGTACACACCTGGATCCTATAACCCATGAACTTCATTGCTAAAGAGAGATGATGATGATGATACGTCACTGAATCTATTCTCGTTAATAATTTCTCCTTCCACATTTTCTACAACATAAATACGGGTTACTTACAGTTTGGAAAGTACGTTGACTGTGAAATGAATATCTGATTATTGGAGATACTAATATAACCTTGCCAGTTGATCTGCTTTGTGCAGAGAACAGCAGTGAAGTCAAGGTAGTATTTTTACATGCTGGAAGTTGGAATACAACTGACTAAGACTCATCATAACACACACAAACATTTAGATTGCTGGCATACCCATAAATTAGTCTCCTATTTTTTGCTGATGGTGTTAATTGTGCTAGTCAGGTTTAGGTAGCACATGCTACGATCACACATTAATTTGCTATAGAGATGTCCTATAGAGAGCCTCACCGCCACAGCTGTAGGACAAGATGCTCCAACTGAGAAGTCAGAATCCCCATCAGCTGACAAGGCCAGGCAACTGTGCTACTACTGCATGAAAAACTGTGTCAGTACAGGAACAAAGCAGAAAAGAAGTCATACTGGAGAAAATATGAAGTATGGCTCACTCTGCCAGCACTAAGAGCTTAAATGGAGGTTAACTGGGCTGCGCTTTATTTCTGGCACCGCTACGACTTCCTGTGCTGTATTGGTAAACTAGTAGTTTTCCTGTTATCTTGCAGAAATAGAAAGTCTTCCCTTCTTCACACAGGTATAGGAATAAAGATTTTAAAGACTGTGAGATGGATAAAAGTTATAATACTGCAGGTAATGGATATTCATAAAATACAAAGCAAAACCAAGGCATCATATACAATACATGTCAGAACCAAACAAAAAGATTAGAGATAAAGCACACAAATCTATCCAGACAGAATAGGTGAAATACAGCTAGCTGAACCTTAATTCTCTGACTTAGTCCTAGCCTTTCTTTATAGTAAGTGGAGAGCTATAGTCACTTTAAGAGCACAATTCATCTAACCAAATACAGTGTCTCCATTGGAATGAGATGTTCTGCTCTATTGCTCTCCACTGAGTATAAAGAGCCTACAATCATTAGCTCACATCTAGACATCTACACTAAAATGAATCCAGTCCTCAGACGGTAAGAGGAGATGGAGCACAGCCCACATGCAAGAGTTGCCTCTCTGCAGCGCTTTGTTACTGCAGTGGTTTTTGTGAGTCAGCTTGGTGAGTAGTGTGAGACCTGATAAGACCTTAGTCTTGAGCAGCGTTGCAAACTCTAGGCTGTGCGGTGTTGAATTTGAGGATCAAAAGAAAAAAGCTTGGGAGAGGTATAATATCCTTCATATGTTGGCTGCCAGTAAAAGCAACACTGACAAGTTATCTTGTTATGGAATTAATAAAGTTCTAGATGTCTGTATACGTCCTTTTTGGCCCCTGCCATTCACAATAAAATCATTATTTCATGTTAATAAGAGTCTGATCCTGCACACATCAAAGTAAAAAAGAGTAGAAGTATATTATGCAGAATGATTGGCAATCATAGGCTGAGGTAGACTGATCATCCAATTAAATCATAGAATATTAAAAAGGTCAAAGTAATATAGAGCTAGTCTAATTAATAGACAATGAAATAAAATTCTGATTCTCACAGTCTTGAATATAAGCCCAGTCCTGAAAACAAATTACCTACTTTATTTATGAAAGTAGTTCCTTTGACTTCAGGGTACTTCATAAGGGCATGTGGATCCCTGCTTATGGATCACCTTGCAGGATCAGTGCCTAAGACTTTAGTTCTTCCATCCTGTTCAGGTAGTTTTACTAGAATATTTAAATTTTTTCATTCCTTATCTGCATCTTACGAGGAAGCTCATGTAATCCTTTTTGTCTTCATGAACAGTAGATAAAGATTCAACCCTTTAAAACTTCATTAATATGTTGTCCTAATGGTATCAAAGGTATAGTATAATTCAAACGTCAGTTCTATGTCTGTCTTCTGTGGTTTATGTGGATTTCTATTAATATTTAATTTGGTTCATTACCTTATTTATTGTGTGTTGGTTAAAGGAATTTGAAGATGGAGGTGCTGTGTTAGCATAAAAGTCTCCTCGTACTGAAGCAGGAACCAAATATGATGCATGCACAATAATGTTGGGACTTTGTTTATAATAAACATTTTAAATGACTGATTTTTTCTCATAAATACTCTAAGTAGGATGATCTATGAGATTTCTAATTTATTCTTGTTTAAAAT
The DNA here is from genome assembly GCF_011004875.1 of Balearica regulorum gibbericeps. Classification (NCBI taxonomy): domain Eukaryota; kingdom Metazoa; phylum Chordata; class Aves; order Gruiformes; family Gruidae; genus Balearica; species Balearica regulorum. Next base: position 174,569,030 of record NC_046184.1, read on the forward strand.
TTAACCATGCTTTTTTAAAGCATATCAATTTTGTTAATACCATGTAATTAAAACATGTCAGTGCACAGCAAGTTTTAGTCTAAATTAATGACTATGAGAATTATTTTAATTAAATAACCAATTATAGAAAAATCGCAAGCATGAGAGCTGACATTTAAATGAATTTCATTTAAATTGCTTCTTAACATTGTCCCATCTAGGACACTAATGCAAAATGAACTATTGTATCAACATAGATTATCACTATTTTTGTATGCACATAATGTATTCATATTCAATCACTGGAACAGAGCTGAATATTTTGTATTGATCTGAAATGTCTATGAACAAAATACGACAGAATAAGCTGAAGTAGAAACAAAAATCCCTTGTAGTTCTGTGACACAGAACAGCTGCATTTCTCTTGTTTGCACACATATATTTTCATATTTCAGTTTTTCATTGACTTATAAATTTCATTTTCCATTTGGGTGAGGGTGAACTTCTAAAATTGCTGAGCATTCAAGTAACTTTTTAAATTCTGGCTCTCTGGTAAACACACACGAAAAATCGTGGTGGGCATTTCAGTTTTTATGTCAGATTTTTTTAAAAAATCTTCTGTTAAAAACATTTGTTAGAATACATTTTGCTCACTTTTAACTGGAGAGTAAGAATAGCTTACACAGTTAACTAAATTACTCTTCTGCACTGCACAAATCGTTACTGCATTTGTCTAACAATCACATTCAATTTAATCAGATGCATGGTGCGAACTGTGCCAGGAAACTCCTGAAGCTATTTTCGAAAGTGAGTAACAGTATAATACATTGCAAAATTGTTCTTCTCTACTGTAGCTTTAAAGATGTCACAGAAAAAGGGGGAAAAAAGGCTCCTTCGTTTTTGTTCATTGATTAACCAGTAATGCTATGTATAAATAATGTATCTGACAGTATGGCAGCCCACTTGGGACATTGTGCCATTTACTACAAAATAGGATGCAACATGCAACTGAGCAGCAAGAACAAATTAAACATCTTTCCTTGGTAACTTTAGCATTTTTATTAGGTGATAAACATCACAGTGAGAAGAAAAGCAGATGTAGATATTTCAACAATATTAACCTCAATCTAAAGCTATCCAGAGACATAAAATAATATTTATACATTCCTAAAAAATGCTTAAACTGTATACAAAATGTGTTGTCCTGATCTCTGTATTTTTTGGGGACTTCCATGGAAACCAGTTGATATATCCATGGTGTAGAATCAGGATTTTGATCCAGGATACTGCAACTAAATTCAGTGAAGTATTATGGGTAATCTTATCTTGTTAACTTGTACCACAGAGATATCACTCCAATATGTACTGTGGAGAATTTGCAATGTTAATATAGGTGTGTGTTTTAAAACTATTGCCCTTGTGAAGTGCCGGTGTTCTAAGCCAAATTAAATTATTATAATAGAAATTTTCATTGAACACAGCCTAAAAATGTGTTTAGGTTCAAAAATGTTTATGAAAGTATTTTATCACTAGAATAGTAAGTTCTTTTAAAAGCTATTAAAATTTTTATGTCATTATAAAAGCTACCTAAATATCAACTCAAAAGTCTTGGGTCACTGACAGTATTTTAAATTGAATCAATGAGACCCTTAAGTGTAGCCACAAGGAGAAGAAACTGTAAGGCAAAGAGTTACTATTTTGTAAAGTAAGAAAAAATAAATAAATAGTAAAAGAAATGTATTGCATCTGGCAAAAGATAATTTCATAATTATATATTTATCTCCATGTTCATATACAATTCATTTTCATAAAATTAATATTTTTTCCCAGACAAGTACTTGTATTCACTGATTTTGATTGAAAACAAGCAAACAAACAAACTTTATTGAAATAAAAATGTTAAACAGAAATTTTACATAGTTTTCACTAATAAAAATATAACAATATTTGTATTCTCAAATTAATCCTGAGGAGTTAGGCAGCCAAACCTTAATGAAAACCAGTATGAGGTGTTAGCCCAGTTCCTCTGCCTGCTGTGGAATTTCCAATCACTGCATTAAATATCATTACGTGGAACAAGTGAATATTGTTCAACATGATTCAATACCATACACTTTGAATTTGTAACTATCATTACTAAATCACATGATCACTAAATCAAAGTATCTTTCTGTGTATTGAGCTAAACACCCAATTTAGACTCTCTACTCGTTGTCCTTTTTACATAGTGCAAAAGCTGCAGCAGTTTATTTCACATCTACACAATAATTAATCTAATATCCCCTCATACTTAATAGTTACAATGGTTAATGTTTGTACCTGAGGTAATTCCCATTGCACAGTGAAGAGGATTATCCACTTGATTAAAAATAAATCTTTTCACCCCTGCACTTGATTCTGTACCTCCCTGGGGAAGCTGACCATAATTTCTTTCTTGCTGTACCTCATTCTACAAGTGATGAGCCCATTTTGCATGGCCGATACTGAATGTAGCACTGGGCTTTAAACAGGACAGTAATTCAATTGTGGGTTGTTTTTTTTCATCCGAGCTCCATCTGGAAACAAATTCCTCTTACTCAGTTGTTGCCACTAAAACCCAACAGCCATCATGTATTTCCCAATATTGTGGCCCATGAGATGCTGCAGTTGTTATTTTTCTCTAAGAACATGGAATAAGCTCAGCTGGAACGGTAGTAGCAGGACTAGTAACAAATGGAAAACGGTTGCTGGAGGACTACCATCTAGTCTCAGGTATCGGGAAGTTTGGAACAGGAAAGACCAAAAGGCAGAGTCTGAAGGGCCGAAGGGCAAAGTTTATGGGGTTGATTTAGGCATCAAGGAGATAGGCACCTAAGCTGGAGTTCACAACAGCCGTCGTGCTCAGCCAGCTGGGTCCCATGCTAAGTGTCTCTGTGAATCCTGACCCAAAAGCCACACAGGTGCCTAAGAGGGTTAGGAAGTAGTCATTCATCTGCAAGTAAGCTCCTAATGGTGACTCACCAGCACTGTGAATTTCCAAATGTTTTGTTGTACCTAGCTGCATATACTTAATTTTCTTTGTTGGGTTACAAATGCAGACCATGTCAAATGGACCCATGTTTAAGTTGACTTAAAGGAAAGGCAGCTTCCTTCTCAACTGATAGGTTCTCTGTGCCTCATTTATGTCTGCTTCAGAAATAATTGTATGTTTTGACTTTTTTTTTTTCCTTACCAGATCAAACAGCTCTGGGGGAGTAAAATGGATTTTAGTCAGGCTCGTATGTCATCAATGAAGCTATTGTGTCTCCAAGTTTCCCACTGGAATGCCAAATGCTGCCCTTATTTGCACCTTCACAACCCTGCTGGAGACAAGGTATCTAGCCAATTGTAATAATTTGGCTTGAGAAAACTTTACTGTTGGCAGTGAGTTTCAGATCCCAGCAAAAGGTTTTCACTGCTGGCAATTAAAAGTATTTTTATGCCTAGTCTGAGTAAAAGTGATACAAATTCACAGAGGTAGAACTCTACTATGCATTTTTGCAATGTTTCATTTCAGAACTGCAGCTACCTCCTCATCAACAAAAGCAGCTCTATAAATCAGCTCAGGGTGATCATTCACCACATGGGGATTTGGAAATCTTTGTGATTTGTAATGGATTTAAGTAAATTTTCTGAAGAGTCTGAAGAAAACTATGGAATGTGCTGCCGTATTTGCACCCAGGAAATTTGGCCACCAAAAGAACAAATCTAAGTGTAATAACAGATGAGAGAACATTCATAATGTTCTATTCCAGTAGATGATTATGGTAACAAATTGGAGTAGATTTTTGTCTTGAATAAAGATTACCTTCTCAGTTTTATTGTCCAGCTCTGCCAGCAGTCCAATGATACTGCAGTGATAGATGCTACGTAAAAGTTCAGGAGAGAAAACACCAACAGCACTAACTTCTGCATGGGATTCCTTTATCTAATAGTTTAGACCACATTGAACAGAATTTAGTGTACATATGCACTTTTGCATAAGTGCTGGGGGTGAGTAGACACACACAGTGATTTTAAAAGGGAAAGCTTGATAACCTTCATAAGCTCTAAAAGATGTCCCAACTAAACAGTGAGCACCAGTGTTCACGTTTGTCTTATGGGGAGTGAAGAGTGATATGGACAGTTTTATGGTCATATTTGAACTGTATTTGAGTTTGTGAGGGGAAAAATATCATGCCATCTCCTGGTTTATATGCTATTTGGTCAGTTACCTACATGTTCACTCGTAATACACTCACACCTCAACTGTTTTATCTGTCTAGTATCCAGAATACTACAAACACAGATTTTCAGTCAACCATTCAGGGAGTAATTTCATAAATTCTGGGTGAGCTGCAGAACTGATTTTAGTAAGGTAACCCAAAACTAATAGAGAGAACTAAAGTAATAATAGAAATATAAAGATCCTTTTGAAGTTCTCCTAGGGCACTTAGACAAGTACACTTTGTTTTAAAACTGAATTTGTCTCTATTCAGGTTTCTGCTATTGGATCTTATTTCTGTCTCTTTTCTTTTTCTCTTTTCTTTCCCGCTGTATTAAGAATCCTCTCTACTTGCAAAAGTCTTCTCTCAAAATGAGGTACATGCTCGTTATAGTTGTGCCCAGTATTACTCTTCTGGGGAAATACAACAACTTTAGCTCTTTAAGTTTACCACTGTTCAACTTATCTCTTTTGTAGCTCCCTTCAGATCTTTTCTCAGATTGCTAGAGCAACTGTAAAGTGTGATGGCAAAACTGGACACAGTATCCCTCTGTTACATTTTTTTTCTAATGAAGCTAAAAGATTGACACTTCCTTCTCAGCTCATGCTGAAATGTTTGGGGATTGCACGCTCGTATGAAGCTCACAACATCCTCTATCCCTCAGCTGGAAGTTACTGCCTCCTATTCCTGAATCTTGGTGCTCATCATGCCCATGATCCTGTTTTGTTGCAAGATGGAATAAAACAAGTTCCTTTGGGCTAACAGTTACTGTCTTCTGGCCCAGGCACAACAATACATCAGCTGTTCCAACAAGGTCATGAAAATTGTATGAGAACTCTCCAGATTAGCTCTCAGATAAACACACTGGAAGGCAGCAATTCATAGGATCAGAGAATATCTCAAGTTGGAAGGGACTCATAAGAATCATCGAATCCAAATCCCTGCTCCTTGCAAGACTACCTAAAACTAAATCATATGACGTTTTGACGCTTCTTCAACTCTGACTGGCTTGGTGCCATGACCACTTCCCTGAGGAGCCTGTTCTAGTGACCAACCACCCTCTCAGTGAAAAGCATTTTCCTAATGTCCAATCTGAACTTCCCCTGATGCAGCTTCATTCCATTTCCTTGTGTCCTGTTACTGGCCACCAGAGAGAGGAGATCAGCACCTCCCCCTCCGCTGTGCCCCTTGACAAAGTTGTAGACTGCAATAGGGTCACCCCTCAGTCTTTTCTTCTCCAAGCTGAACAAACCAAGTGATCTCAGCTGCTCCTTGTAAGTCTCGCCCTTGAGGCCTTTCGCCATCTTGGTTGCCCTCCTCTGGACACACTCTAACAGTTTGATGTCCTTCTAATATTGAGGTGCCCAAAACTGCACACAGTACTTGAGGTGGGGCTGCACCAGTGCAGTGTAGAGTGGGACAAACACCTCCCTCCCTTTTGGCTGCCAGGGCACACTGTTGACTCATATTCAACTTGCCATCAACCCAAACCCCCAGATCTCTTTCTGTGGGGCCGCTCTCCAGCCTCTCGTCCCTCAACTTGTATGTATAACCAGAATGTATCACCATCCCAGGTGGAGAATCCAGCACTTGCTCTTGTTAAATTTCATACAGAGTTTGGTTGGTTTCACTCTTAAATCCCTAAATCTTTTTTCAGTCACAGGACAGAGTTTGTTTTCATTTAATGATGACCTTTCTACTCTATTTCTAGATGGCATAGGTTTGCAGTTGACTCTACTAGAAGTTTGCTCTGTAGGAAGTGATTAATATACTAAATAATTTTGGGATAGTGCTTATATTATTGCTGTCACTGGTATAGTAAAAGCATATGGCAAAAGTTTGGGGCTGTCTAAATGTAGAAGAAAATATACATCTTTTATTGCTCCCATCTCAGTTAATGGTAAGTTATTATCTATTTATTTATTACTATTTAATTACTTCCTCTTACTTTTGTTGCAAGGAATAAGGATCCTGCCAAGAGCTTAAACAATCGAGCCAGACTCTGATATACTTACTTATTCACACTAAATGAGGCCATTTGCCTAGCAACTTGAACATGAATTTAGGTCTTAAATTAAGACCTTGATAGAAAATAAAGATATTTCAGGAATATTATATGTTATAAAAATATTCCTGTAGCCTAAACTCATTCCACATAACTTGATACCTAACACACAGATGAAAAGAAAGCAGTAGTCACTTCCAGGTGGAAATTCCAAATTTAGATCGGCTGAATTGCCCTCTGGGTTGTGCCTATCTTTTTCCATTTAGGCTATCAGTAGCCTGAAGTTAGGTACACAGAGTCATACAACATGAAATCAGACTTACATGCTACACTTCTAAAGTTTTCTCAGGTTGTTGCTAAAATCCATTTGTATGTACTTTTTAAAATGTTTTAGTTTAACAAAAAAATGGATCATTTAAAAGAAATGTTATTAATAATCCTGTAACAATCCTGTATTTTTAAGGTAATAAAGTCCCTGACAGCAATAAATGAAGTGCCCACAATCTCCACAAGAAGCTATTAGCTTCCCCTAGCAATGATTTTTGACATTCAAGATACTTGCTATGGATGCAGAAAAATAAAGCAGGGTTGCAGCTCTTCCCATTGGTAATAAACTATTCCATAAATAAACATTTACTCTGTTTCCTTCTTAGGAAAATTACCTTTACTGCTTGGATAGATTTTCCAATATATAGGTCAATCTGTCCTAACCTTTTCTGAAGGAAAATGAGAAATGTTCCCTATGAACAAGATAAGACATACTGTATCTAATGGCACTGTTTGCAAACACCAAATAGTAGCAGACTCAAGAACTGCAATATAAAGCTATCAATTAATTTTGTTGTAACTGTATGCACCTGTGAACAACTGCTTAATTAAAGAGGCAAACAGAAATCTCTCACAATAATGCTTCAAATTACTTGCATTTATGTGACTCAATTAGTTGGAGTGGATAAATACAATTGGAAAGCTGCCATGTGGACTTCTGGAAATAAAGAAAAGATAGAACTGAAGAGATACAAAACCAAATGGGAGGACTCAGGCAGATAAATACAGATAATTCTCAGAGGTTCATAGGCCTATACAAACAGAGAAGATAAAAGAAAAAGATTCTGTGTAAATATATATAAATACCTCATTTACTGTCACAGAGTTCTGCTTTCCCAGACAGGAACATTAAGGGGATTGTTTGTTTTGGGCAGCGTACTCACAGGGCTCAGATTTGCTTTAATTTTGCCATCAGACATATTCATCCAATTCCCTTTGCCTTTAGGGAGTGGCAGAGGTGTTTACTGCTATTGTAGGCACGATAGAGAGTCTTGCCTACCCTCTAAATGTTCCTCCAGAAAGGCATAGGTCTTCCATAGGTCTCCAACCTACCTTTCTGCCTAAATACCTCAGATACCCCGGGGGTGTCTGGATCAGGAGCACATTTCTGAAAACCATCTCCTCATGGTCTCCTTTTCTATGCTGTGGTTCCCATCACAAAGCAGTTCCAGAGCACGTGAAGTGGGCTTTTGGGGGATGAAACTAAACTGGAAGATGCTCTCCAAATGATCACGCCAAGTGAACATTCATCCTCTGGGACCAGACTAGAGATAACCCAACGTGAAAAAATGTGAGATTTGTGTGGTGCAGACACCAGGTCTTGAGCACTGTGACAGTGCTTCTCTTGGGGTTTCGCTACCTCCTGATGTAGACACAGCCTAAGGCATTTAAAATGGCACCAGACACACTAGGCACTTGAATTCCTTCTTCCATTTTCATGTGCCTGTTTCAGGATAGGATTTAGCCCTATATATGTGCGAGTCCATTGCTGAAAATGCCTTTTTCTCATCTTCACATGCAGTTCAGTGTCGTTCAGTAGCTTTTGAGGAAAGCCTGCGGCTGACAGCCATTGTCTGCAACGGGGCATTTTATTAACACTGAATGATCGACACTGGGGGCCACTTAAACAAATCACTTTCCCTTCTGAGAGGAGTCATCTCGAAACAGCAAAAGGGATAAGAGGCAGGACAGATTACACTTAAAAATACTTTCAAGTGTAGGGTTCAAAATCTAATTTAGATAATAGTTGCTAACTGTGTCTTCTAAACACAACTAATTTTTTTTTAATTATTTAAAAAATAGCTGTCTTTTCTGAGCTCACAGTCCCGGGCATTCTGTTCCTTAAAGAGTGGCCAAATACATCTGATTTGGTATTTGTGTCAATGATTTGTACATATACATTGTAAGTGAGCAGTGGGATAGTTATCCAGGTGGAGCAGGGAGCAAATTCCCAGAGCAGAGGAGGGAACAAGACCTGCTGAAAGCAAAAAGGCAAAATGATTATTTTCTGTAGGGGAAAAAAAAAATCATCAAGCCAACTACTATTTTAGACTTATATTCAACAAAGGCATAATTTTTTTTCTCTTTCTCTCTCTGGAATACTTGCTAGCATATTGGTTTGCAACAGCTAAGATTTCAACATTCAAATACGTACAAAAGTTTCTCTCAACATTTTTTAGGTAAACACTGAAATTAATTTTATTAAGACATAATTATTCATGAGTTTTAAAATAATATCTGTCCATTTGAGGCAGAAGGACTACCAATATAGTTTGGATGTTTCATTACACCGTTTTCACTATGCTAGTATATTAAAAATAATATATATTTGATTGTCTTCAATTTCTTTCCTTCTTTACTTTTGATTTCCCTCACCTTTTCCGTTTCACATTTTTTGTAACTGTAACCTGAAGATCTCAAGTTTCCTCAGAATAATTACTTTTTTACTTTATTCTATATTTTCCATTTAGAGCAAGGTCATAAGATATGCATAGCTGACCCTACTGTTATTTCCCTTCCCCAAAAAGCAAATCATGCAGGTAAAAGCACAGGATACAAATAGATTTGTTAGCCAACCCAATCTGGCTATAAAAATCTACCTGTGACCTAGAGGACAAAACTCCTCACACTTCTAATTGAAGTCAACTACCCAGCTGACAGGCAAATATGCTTTTGAGGGCTCTTTTGCTGCTGTGATGATAACATCTTGAGGTTGTTCCCAGATGGAGGGGAGGGAGGTAGAAGTGAGAGTCAGAGAGTGTGACAGTCGCTCATCTATCTTGGAAACACTGAGGACCTTGGAAATATGAATTAAATTAGGCTGTGCTTTCATGAACACTTTAACTTAAGTATGAAACGCTGCTAAAGGAGATGATCCCTCCATCCTCCCAACCCCAGCTGTCTGTTCTTACCTCTTCCCTTGTGCCAGCACGTGAGATCACATGGCTTGTAAGCTAGGCTTGGGAATTGATCCAACACCCAGCCTCGCAAATATTAAAACTTCTTAGTTCGATCAGTTTCTTTTGTGGAATATACAGGCAGAAGAAGGGTTGAGGGAATTACCACTTTCAGTAGTAGCCTGGGCTTAGGTCATCCCAAAGGTGTTGGTAAACCACAGTCTTTGTCACCCACAGGACTCAACAGGACTGCGCTTTACAGGTAGAGATAGGATAACATGGAAGAATGTTGCCACTTTCAGCAATTGCTGTAGTTCTGATAAGACTAATCGAACTGATATAAACTGCATTGCAATATCAAAGATATATTGTGACAACACTGAGCATTTTAAGCAAGGGAGAACAAGCTTATTTTAAATCATTAAGGCTAGAAAAATCCCATGGCTTTCCCTCTCTCTCTTTTTTTTCTTTTTTTTTCTTTTTTTTTTTAAATGAAGTGAAAATTGCTTCTGCCCAAGCTTATTCTGATTATTATTGATCTAATCAAACTATGCTTTTTTAATACCAAAAATCTGAAGATGAGGGAGATATTTCTAATTAAAACAGTGTTGTCCAAAAAAATGATAAAATACAGTCTCCTAGCTACTTATGAATGGTAGATGACTGTTTTTAACTTCTCCATGCTAGGTATGTACATACTACACACCAGTAACAAACCAAGCAGAGCTCCCAGGTCAAAAATCTTGGCAACTTTGAAAGTTCCTCTCTGCCTTCCAGCACAGCATGCATTATCTTCAGTTAGCTCCTCCTGGTCAATGTAGCTTGAAGATAGAATTTGCACATTATTTGTACAACTGGCACCCAAAGTGATGAGAGGCATGACAGGGTTGCACAGTCTTGGCACAGTAACCCATGAGAGCTCCACAACATGTCGTTATGGCTACAAGTGCAGAGTTCATGAGGAACATTGAACTTGTAGGACTGTGACCCTGTGTGACATCTCCTGTACACTTCAGAGTGAACCCTGAGTACTGAAATGATACTCTATTACTTCCTTTCTTTTCTTCCAATATGTCCTCATCCCAATTCCAGTGACTGAGGAGCTGTAGGAATACTGATGAGTGAAATGAGAAATGTATCTTTATGGTGAAGGCTATGCTTGGTTCAAAAGTCTTGAAGTTTGCTTCCTCCCTTCCTTCCTTCCTTCCTTCCTTCCTTCCTTCCTTCCTTCCTTCCTTCCTTCCTTCCTTCCTTCCTTCCTTCCTTCCTTCCTTCCTTCCCATTTCCTTATTCTACAGTTCATATATGAAACCACCAAGGACTTATCAGAAACTGAAAGGAGAAGGAAATATACAGACGTAGAATGAAATTCTTTTGACCAAATGCAGATACCTATAGCATAGATGTGAGCTACCAATGAGCTAGTCATCCAAGCTCCCTTTACAGATGCTATAATTAATTTCACCTTAAAGAGAAGTCTACAACAGGTCAGGTGAGTAGTAGACTAGAAACGTGTTTCTCTGCATTGACTGTAAAGGATGATTAGCTAAGCAGGTGACTACAACGCAGAGATCTAAAGCTGACTAGCAGCAATACTGTTACTGACCACAGAATTTGTTCTTAACTATCATCTTCATCATGGCAATCCCTAATAAAACAAAAGATAATAGAAAAAATCTTTAGTGATCATGTTTGAACTTCAAGTTTCTGTGGGATTTTATCCATGATATCTAAATCTGCCACAAATTAATTGGAATTTTTGCAAAAACTTTTCACATATTCCCACTATTTTTTAGCTTGACTAAATATTCTTATTCTTCTGTCCAAAGACTATTCCAAATGGAATGATCATACTAGAGATATACATAGAAGTAATAAAAGAATGAAAAAAGCATAGCAAACTTTTCCATTCTTCAAGAAAGAACTCTGTTAGTTTTCCCCTCAACTGCTAATTAAAACCGTAGTTTGAATAGATTTGGCAGGGAAAAAAAATCTTACTTAAAACAGTTCAACTGCAATGCCAATTTCTTCTCAAGAATATACTGATTCCTTCTTGAAAAATATTACTTCAACCTAAGTTTTGAAATTGAAAATCAGTTTTGAATGGCAAAATATTGTTTGTTCAATGTTCTGTTTTCAGAATGCTTTTGTGCTACAAAGGCATTTCACCATTAGTCTCCCTGATTTCTGAATAAAAAAGAAGGAGAAGAAAAAAACTTTGATGCATTGTCATGCTGTGATGGGATATGTTTTTTGAAGTCTTTGCATTGCCTTATTGGTCTTTATTATTTAAATGCCTGGTTTAAATTTATATGATGAATTGAAGTCTGGGGGGGTGTACTCATATTAACTGTAATCCAGCCAGCACTTTGGAGTTTGCTGCTACCCATATTACTTTTGATTTGTGTGGCAAATCTCCAGGTTTGAAGTTTCATTGCAAGTGCCTGAAATCGGAGTAGGATGAGCGTTGTTATTTTCATTGTTTGGAAAACAAAAATGTACCTCTGATAATTTTTGTCTTTGATTACTGCTTCTTCAAAGGATTTAAAACAGAATGAAAGCCTTTGAAAATTTTAGAGATGAAGAGACATGAGAGTTATTCTGTATGCACCAGATAAACAGATGTCTTAGCTTTCAAACTAAACCCAGAAAATATAATCACAAGCTTCATCAGAAACAGATAACAATCTAGGTGCACAGTACTTTACATTTTACTAATGCGCAATGGGAGAAATAATAATACTACTTCCTTCACTTGTCTAAATATTTGTTTCAGACTAACAGCTCAAAAAACATGTTGGTAATAGCAAACAAAATATGATAAATTCCTTTGAGGGGGAAATATTCTCAGCATAATGTCATTATAAGCACAAGTAAACACACTTTGAAATGTATTTGCAAATAAGTGAGACACTCATAACGCTGAAGGTCTTAAATTGTGAATTCCCAAATTAATAGGTATCAGATGTCATGAATGCTTTTCATCTGTATTAGACTCACACTGAAAAGTCCCAATAAATTTAGGTTGAAGTTGTAATCATCCAAAGGATGACTACATGACAGGGCCCATTCTTAATATGTGGAAAATGCCTGTTTGGAAATATGTAAAACTGTTTAGAAAGAGCTGATGATGTGCATTATTAAGTCAGCCTCTGCAAAATAACTTCCAGGAAATCCTAAAATATGGATGGATTTAAATCACCCACAGAAGAATAATGAAAGAAATGTAGGGTTTCTTATGTTCACCTTGGTTCCAGATACTCAGGATGTCGAATCAGTGCACGTACCTGAGCTGTAGACAATGGGCAGGGTAGGGAAAGCCATAGAAAACTTGACTAAAGTGAGCAGAGAAAAGCCTGAAGGAATTCAGATCCAGTTTATGGTTTCCTTAGGCTGCATTAAAAGGAACAAAGTGATTTTTGTAATGCCAAAACAAATTCAAATGAGTTACCTTCATTTATGAAATGACATGCTCCCACATCACAGTTTGCTCTGTACAGTGGAGGCAAGATAAAGTATGGACAACACACAGCACTCTAGTTCACCAGAAGAAAATTGACTTCAAAAGAGAAAGTACAGAAATAGAAATAAACACTAATTTCCACTGCAGAAAATCATAATGAAAATACTGTTCATGGAAGACAGAGGAAATAGTACCAAGAAAAAGAAAGTTCTTTGAAAACATGAAAGAAGAGAGAAGATTAAATTCAAATTCAAAGAGGAGAGAAGTGGAAAGTCATGATTAAAATTAGAAGAGGAAAGATCAAGCCATAAGTAAAAGGAAGAGTAAAGAGGGTGATTTAGAGATGAACAAGGTATAATGAAATATTTGAATGGTACGTACATCAGTTGTTTCTCTAGGCTTTGAGATCCAGATGTTGCTGTCAAGGTGTAAAGTTGGGCTGACCAGTACTTTAGTATTAATGCTGAGATATAAAATTGAAAGTAATTTGTATTTTGAAAGACATTAAATAGAAAGATCTGTCAGAGAGCAGCCAACACATGAATATTTCAAGACTCTATAACCAGAAGTAGCACTACAAGCAGTACAATTTTTAGGCTTTCATTGGTAGCTAATTATGATTCTTGTTCTTCTGTATACACTGCTGTACAGATGGCTAGCTGGACCTGGAACACAGATTGCAAGAGATAGAGAAATAATGAGACTGGGGAGAATTAAAACCATTTTAGATGGAACATGTTTGATTTGGATTAAATTTTTAGTTAAAGATAAGGCGACATATCCAAAACCCTGGTCTTCTCATGACTGTTTCATTGCGCAGTTGCACTTCCATTTAGACCTCAAAGGAAAACTTTATCTTCATGGTGGCACCCATAGCTATGTCCACACTGCTACTTCTAGGGACTGATCCCTGACAACCAGCCCAAGTGACACAGACTGATTCTCCACCGCACTGTTTTGGGCGAGCTTCTCTGATATTCCCCTATGGGTTGGCCATATCTTTTTCCTAGAAAGTTTTCCTGGAAAGACTCCCTGTGGTTCTTGTACTACATTTCTAATTTTGTGTGTATATTTTCAGTTTGAAGGGACTGAATTGATGTGAGGACTTCTGTTGCCATCTACGAGATGAATGGCTTTTATAAGATAAAGCTGAGGGGAATTGTTGTGTGCCTGAGGATAGCAAGGGTGCTTAAGAATGAAAAGCCTCTCGGGACAATGTTGGAGGACTGCTGAGGGAGAAGGGACAACATGTTGTGTGGTTTGGACATTCAGGAAAGATCCACTGAGTGAACTATTCTCAGATGGATGCCCAGTCTTTGTCTTTGATAGAGCTAATTTGTAGTGCAAAATGGTAAGGTAGGTAACAGTTAAGTAATGTGAATGATTGGGTGTCCAGCTCATTGCTTCCTTCTTTTGTTTTTCAGTAAATATATACTTTTTTACCTGGTTCTGACCTTGATTTACAGTGATGTAAATTAAGCAAAATTCTAGTTGTATTCATATCAATGGAGGAAAACAGCTGCTTTGAGTCGGAGTCAGGGCCCTTGTGGATACTATATTTTGTCTGCTATCATGTCCCAGTGTATTTAAGAACTATTTGATTCATAAAATACATAAATCAGATATTTAATAATTCAAATGATAGGTGGTGTATATATGAAACTGAACAGTAAAGGCAGGTTTATGCAACCCTCCATGCTCTGTCTTCTGTTTATCCTCCTTTTTTTCCTTGGTATTGATGTGCTCTATTTTCCTTCTGCCTCTCTCTCGATCCCACTGTCCGGTTCCCTTTGACACCAGCTTGGTCTAATGTCAGTTGAATATAAAAGTGAATACTTAAGGGAGATCTTTTGCGGTTCTGGTAGCTCTCGAACAGCTAAGCTTCATTTCAAGACTGGTTTGGTTTGTTTGGTTTGTTTGCAAACAAATCTCTAGCCTGTATATGGAGAGAGGAATGGTAGCAAATAACTCTGCATATAAATTCCTATTTATCGAAAATGAAACTATTATAGCAACATAAAAATCAATGTTTGTCCAATTATTTTCTGCAGGCAGTACAGTACATTGCAACATAGTTTCTCATTAGATTAAATCAAAACTGTTCTTAAATACCATTTTACCAGCTGTTACTGAATAAAGGGTGAAACAAACAGTTTGTAGTATCAGATATGTAGCTTTCTGGCACGCATCTTTGCCAACTTTACAACAGCTGTGTATAATGTTTAAAAGAAACAAACACCCTCGATGGTTATTCTTCAGTTTTATTGAATTTCACCTTTTTTTGTTTCCCCCCTGAAGTAGCATCCTATATTTCGACTAGTATAAAGTGAACCTATTGCCAATAAAAATGCATCAAAATTCATAAACTAATTCTTAGATTTTCTTTCTTTCAATTATTAACAAAATGCTATGAAAATATTCTAACAAGCCATCACACTTCTTAAGTAATTACTTAAGAGGACAGTTTCATTTTTTTCTTATTATTTATTTTTGTATGGGTTTTTTTTGTTTGGGGGTTTTTTTGCCCCGCGAATATAGTCTGCCCAGAGATCGTCAGTGCATACTGAGTGTTAGGTCTGTATGTCAGAGCCATATTCGGATGTCTGTGAAGCTCAGGCACTCTTGAGTTTCTGGATGCTGTGACTCCTAAAACTAATCTCAGCCTATTCAGTGTAATTTATACGTGATCCCTGATTTCATAGGGGCCCTTCTGTGAGCTGCTAATAGTGGAAAGAGCCCAAGCTGTTGCAAAATGACCATGTGGCTGTTGTCTGCTTCAGCCTAGCAGGCAATATAATTGCACGGCCATGGGAGGGGTATCCCAAAAGTATGAGAAAATCTCAGCTGAGGGACAAGTTGCAGATTGCCTTCTGTGTGTTAATCCCAGATCTAAACACTGATTCCTCCTTTTGCTTTGTCTAATCTCTTTGCCTTTCTGTTTTGCTTTCCTGTTTGGAAAGTAAGGGTAATAATAATAATATTTAGCTTCTTTGGGAGAGGATTTTTTTTTTTTTTTCACTAATGAATGTAAAGCTATTATTAGACAATGTGGGGGTGAGGAGAATAGACTTGGAAGAAGTAAGATTTAAAAAATTAAAAGTTTGGGAATGAGATTGAGATCATTAAAAGGGCGATGAGGGGAAGAAACCCAAAGAAAACAGAGAACAGAGGGTGAAGAAGGCATAAGAAAAGCACAGCTCAGAGCAACAGGGGAGGTGCATTTCCCAAAGGGAGAATGTCAGGCAAAAACATTCTTCTTGTTAAAGAAATCAGCATAACTGAAAAGAGGAAACCATAAAGAAAAAGGAAAGAAGTTGAAGAAAGTGGAAGTTGAAGAAAGCAGAATGGAACAGGTTTTACACAATCAAATGAATGAAGAAGGAGGACAGTAGTTCATAGATTCTTACACATTCGATGGCAACTGCAATCTGAGATTGCCTTGCAATCCCATGGCACAGGGACTTGCTAAGGTTGTAGGTGAAATCTTGTCCCTGGCGAAGTAAAAGGTAAAATTCTAATTACCTCCAGTGGGCCTACAATTTTGCCTTCTGAAATTGGGACTTCTCATAGGAAAACCAGCTGCTTAAATAAACTAAATTAATTTAGGCACTCAGTAAGGAAAGCTAAATATTTGAATGTGCATGAAAAAATACTCAACTTGGCAACAACATAAGGAGCATAATAAATGAAAATTGAGTACAAACCTCAAAATCAGTCTTGATAGGAAAGTATTATTATTTTAAAATTGAAATAATTTACATAATACTATATATTTAGGCAGAATTCTACAAAAATAAATAAGACAAGTTCCCTGCCCTGGAGAGATTTCATTCTTAATAAGACATGACAAACATATGCAAGGCAAGTTAAAACAGGTAGAAGGAAAGAAAACAGAAAGAGCAAGATATTTAAAAATGAAAAAATTATAGGTGGCAGAAAAAGAGAACAAGTTGAAGGCATAATTTAGGAACCATGTTAGGTTGCAAGCAAGATCACTTACTTGTGCTGAACTGTGCAGAAACCCCCCACATTTCACACAAATTTCAAAGGCACTTTTGTCACTTGAACTCCATCATTATTAAGAAATTAATTTTTTTTACCAATGCATCTAAGTTTACAATATATTTCAAGATAGTGTCTTTTATTTCCCTCTTAATTTTTAAAAAAGTTCTTTGAAAGTTTATGAGAGCCAATCCTCATCCAAATAAAATATCAAATAGTCCATCATGAGCAGTAGTTTTCTGTGCAGGTACCAAATATTTGTACGTGATTTTAAATTCCAGTTGTTTGTGTTTGTTTGTTGGGGTTTTTTTTCTGTTGAGCATTGAATTCTTTCAAATAAGAGGTCAGTGGATGGATTAAAAAACCAGAAACATACTCCTTTGCTAAACCAAGATAGGTCTCTTGTCAGCTGCCCACCAAATTTGCTGGTTACTGTGAGTGATGTTAATTAATGTTAGTTAACGACCAACACTTTTAAAAAACGCCAAGTAGTTATTCTCTACATTGTAATCTCTAAATATTTTTAAATGTGCATTTTATGGAATTGTTCAGAAGAGATTTGGAAAGGTAAGGCTCAGAGCGAGGCCTTCCTTGGCTGAACTGTTTCTGGGGGACCTTCAGGCAGGCCGTAGTGTGATGGGCCCTCTCAGGAGAGGTTTTGCCCAAGTTGTTCCAAAGTTCATTCTTGCTCATAATTATCTGCTACAGCATGGTCCTGAAATTTGGAAAATGGCCACGACATAGTCACGGGCATCTGTCTAACCGCTAGGAAGATTACTTGTGTATCTCTCTTCCTGGCATGGAAGACAATTAGGCATCACGGAGCGGTGACTGAAAGAGCAAACTAAACAGCTTAAACATTACATATGTGGTGGAAAAGGACAAGCAGAAGGCTGCCAGGTCTTTGGGTCCTAGAAGACTTTCTCCAAACTTAAAGCTTTGCAATGCGGATTTAATCCAGGAGAGAAGGCAGGCTGAAACTTCAGAAGGAAGAAAGATTTTAATTTAACGAATGGCTGAACGAATGGAGGGATGAAACCATTACATACTGGTGAGACATTTTAATAAAATACCTTCAATTAATTTAACCTGCAGACTAACTGGTTAGTGATAGATAATGTATTTTTGTAAAAGTGAACCCACATGCTTCCAATATCATATCAAATTAAAGTTTTATTCTTATGATATAAAAAGAGGTACTCTTTGAAAGATTAACTCCAATATCTTCAAGCATTGGCTTAATATTCAGCTTACACATAGCATTCTTTAAAAGTCAGTGCACATTAAAACAATTTCACTGCACAGTCATGCTTCATGTAACTTTTTTTTTTTTTTAATACCATTCTTGATGGCTCAAGATCCTTCCCTTGCACTAAATCATCCGGAACTTTAAACCTCACCTTGTCTGCTACTGGATTCTTGGTGACTGTATTAGCGTTTCAGTGGATGGCACTCTGGAACTGAATCATATTGGGAAATTGGTTTACAACTGTAGTTTAAATAGGACCATTACACTGACATAAATTATGCCTTTGTAGTAGATGAGGTATAATAAAGAATAATAACAACAATGAAGAGGTTTCGAAGATGTAAGGAGCATACAGTGTGATGAAATATTTGTAAAAACAAAAAAAGTTCAAACAAATTCCATATCAGAGCATTGTGGGGACAATATCCATTTGAAACCTGTTTTGAGGTCAGTTGGGAAAAGGGTCTCCAATTTCCTCCTCTTTCCCACTGAATCTAATGACAAATACCCTAGAATATCCCAGAAGAGTGATTACATAGGTCCTCTGTCTCAGAAAAGCTTTTTATCTTCCCATTTATCTTCTCAAAAGTCTTAAAACTGCTAGATGCATACAGTCAGAAGACATGTACTATTTCAAATCCATTCTCCTTTATCCTCTCATGTCTGTCAATCAGATCCATATGTTTGCAATACCCTTCTTATTCCTTTGTGCATTAAAGTTATCAGTACCAAAGCAGTAGTGCCATGAAAATAAAGAATTGCAAAGTTAGGATTGCAGTTCTATAATTAAACAAATGTATTTGGCTGCATCTCCTGCAGGTAAAGTGGCCCTGGGCAGAAAGTTGATGGTCTGTGGTCCTAAGTAAATTTGCCGTTATATTCTTAACAGCGCAGTACTTGCTTGATTGGTTTGTTCAAGGAAGGTGATTAACACTGTAGGCTTGCAATGCATCTATTTATTGTTTTAAACAGCGGGGTAAAAGCATAACAGGTAAGTTGCAAAACAGAAGCTGTTCGTATATACTTCATAGTATTATGCTCGTGTACATTGCAGCCCTTATTTAAGTATAATTGATGCCGTTACTCTGCAGCAGTAACATTTCTCTTTTGCTTGGTTATTTAGCCTTCCAAAAACCTGCTCTGTCACAGCAGAGGCATCTGATTCTGAGAGGGAGCTTTCTTTTCCTTTTCATTTTAATACTGTCTTGGAGAACAACTTTTTGGTTTGTTTTCTAATTAGACACTCCCAAAGATCAAGAATTAGAGAGCTTGCTTCATCTTTAAACAGCTGGGTTCCCAGCTGGGTTTATGTAATGACTTCACTAATTTCCTTTCTTTTAATGTGTTTGTTTTCTATTGGTGAGATGCATTGTTTGGAGTTAGAGTTCCTTTGCAAACAGTACTGCTTCCGCTGTTTTAGTTATCCTGCAGTCGATTCTATAGCTCTGATTTACGAGATAACCTGTTTTATCCAAGTCTGCTTTATGATGATCTGTAATGGTTTTTAGGCTTTCTAGTTTTTCAGCTGCTGTTTAGTTTTCAGGGATTTAAAAAGCATTCTTCCAAGATATCATTAGAAGTTAGCAGAGTGCTTTCATATATAATAAAATATCTTCAGGCTAATTTGCTGGGAACTTTAACACCCTCATTAGTAGCTTTCTGTTTGTGGTTTAACAATCTTACACGTTTGTTGTTCACAAGTCCTAAATTCCGATTAAGGGGATTTTGTTGGAGTTTAGGGTTTAGAAATCATTGGGGAATGTAGTACTGTAAAATTTTCAGCTTGTCATTAAAATTTCCCTTTTTATCAAGTCTTCTTTTCTATTGTGAGAGACATGCTGCACTCCATGACAGAACTGGATACGTTATATGTTTTTATATTTATTAATCATAAGCGATGCCTTAAGTATGCAATGATAACCTTTTATGAGAGTGTGTGTGTAAATTTTTTTGCTTTGTAGAAGTCTTTCAAGGCAGAAAAATCTCTTTCTGAAAAGAAGTTTCCATTTCCCTTTTTGTACAGGGGTCTACCACTTGAATATTACCCTGCAAAATTCTTAGCTCTCTGTTTTCATTTCTTTAACCGTACTATTCTTATTTCACAGAAGGGGACACTGAAAGGCAGCAAAACCAACACTTTGCTAAATAAAAAACAAAACTCTACTTGAATTTATTTGTATTTTTTTTCTTTGGTACTATCTTTAATTTGCCCCTTCTTTTCCCTCTCACACCACACCACAGGATTCATATAATTGCATGTATTTTTCTTTCAAGGAATCTATATTTTTTTGGTCTCCAGGAGAGCTCTATCTTTTTTCCCTGAAGTCAGAGAAGATGATCAGTGGAAAAGAAGGAATTTCAGGGACCTGCTCACATTTTTATAGCCATAGCCTAAAGAGCAGGTCCGAAGTGCCTTTCAGAAAGACGTACCATGCAACAAAAATACGCTGAGGCAGGATTACAGCCCTTTTGCTGAGGGATGTCCCTCTTTGTGCAGACCACGCTGACACCTACTCACCGCCTCGTAACGTTATAGCCAGAGCCAGCCAAGTGTGGAAGGAGGTTTACTTGAACACTGTCAAGGTGGAAACAGTTTATGCGGAGCTTTAGAGGCAAGTTCAGGCACTTTTCTTTTTCGTCCCTATCAGCTTGTTACTGCCAGTTCGAAATTCAAACTGCCCTTCAGCTGCCCTTGCTCCTTTTCTTGCTCGTTCCCCCATATCACGACACTCTGTTTTCAATTTTGATCTGATGAAGGTAGATTTTACCTGAAGAAGTTATTTTTGACTGGACACAAGGCAAAGCTGGGGAAAGTCCCAAGACAAATAAAAATCCCTGTCATCCTTTTGCAGCACAAGCACAAAGGCCAGATTTTGAATTGCCTTAATTTAAATTCTGCGGACCATGAGCCTGCTGAATCTCATGTGTCACTCTAGAAACTTGACTGATTTCTCATAGCTACTATTTATATAATAACTGTATTGTAAAGTTTTTAGAGATCCCTCATGGCAATGCACTCTGCCACTGTGTAAAATAAGTTTATCTGGAGATTATCAAAAACTCAAGAGTGAACCCATAGAGCTCCTTAATGTAGTCCGCAGCCAACTCTATTAAGTACAGAAACATTTTTTCTTCCACACCACATGAACTATATTTCTAAATACTTCGAGTGGTATATAGTCATAGTCGCTACTGTAAAAGACAGAATTCTCCTGTGAGATACTAATGTTCTATTTGTAATCTATTGTTGTCTAAAATACATGGCAATAATTACGCTTATTCTCAGAAACCAAGTGTTCTCATTTCAGGGTGGGGCTCTTTTGCTTTGTTTCTTTGCAAGCAAAAAGTGCAGCCTATAAAGTAATAATGCAATGTAAGGCCAGAAGGTACAAACATTTCTTCACACAGTCACATTCAGTTTTTGGGTAGGCTTTCTGCCTTATAGACTAGCCGTGCTGTCTGTGAACTGCCACAGCTCCATCTGACTCCGCTCAGAGGCAGCATGGACCTGGCTGGATTTACTATCTATCTATCTCAGGCACAAATGCAAATATGGCTATACTGCCACCAAAGCCAGCTCTGATCCAAAAAGAGTAAAGTAGCTTTCATTTGGCAGAGAGGTGAAACAAACTGGTGATTTAAGCTGGCGCTGTGCTGGCCAGAATGGAGGTTTCAGCACCGTGTTCCCAAAATTAGAGTTAGAAAGGAGAGCGATACACTGCTTAAAGTTCGCTTGTGTTGATGAGAGACTATTTGGTATGTCTACACTGCTAAATTAAAAGAAGGCTGCAGAGAGTGCTGAAGCACTGGTCCTCATTCATCCAAAGTGTTTAATTGCTGATTTCTTGCCTGGATTTGTTTCAGAGAGTTTCAGCTTGGCTTTTTCCAAAAAAGTGTGAACTGGGGGGTTGGCCTTCAGCAACATGATCACGGTTGATCACTTCAACCTAGCCCTTGGGTCATTCCCAGGCTGACTTTTATTTCGAAGTAGACATTGCTTTATTACTGCCTTTAACTCAGCTGTGACAACTGGAGCTGGCTCCTGTAAAAGGGATTCAAGCCTCATCTTCCAGAACAGCGTCCCTTTATCACTCCCATTAAAGTGTCTTAGTGTCTAAAATAGTGCACTGAGATAGTATGAGAGAGTCAGTAAGACTGGACAGCCTAGCTGTTGGGGCTCTGTCCTCAGGGAAAGAAGATGTGGATCTGAGACAATATTTTGGAAAAAAAGATAAGATATTATATGTCTTGAGTTTGTAAATTAAATGACCTCTTAAAAAGGAATGAATGCCTTAGGAGGCTTAACAAGACAGTACCTAATTTCAAAGTGTTCTTTGGCTTTAAAAACTATCTGTGTGATAATGGGATCAGACCTGCCAAGTTTCACACTTACGTACAGTTGCTGTTTATGGAAAACCTTTATATGATTTTTTCTATCCCCCATTCCATTTGTAATTTTGCTATCCGATGATTCAATGTATTTGTACAATCACTAGACATTACGGTGTATTTTTTCAGATGCATGCCTCCATAGTTACTGTTTACAGTATCTTCCTCTGCTTAGCCTCTTATGTCAATAAGCTTCTGCATTTGAAAGTAACATGTCTTTATTTTTCAGCAACAGAGATTCCTCTCCTCACCAGCTTGCTGATTAGGTAAACATTTAGGCAGATATTCCTCTCATATATCTTTGGCCATCTAAAAATTAAGCATCTATCACGGCATATCTCTTCAACCGTCTAAATGTAGTCACGTAGTCTAAGCTGGTTACCTAGGCTCCCTTTATAAACAATGGAGAGAGTTGCAAAAAATGATTCATTCAAATTATTTTAGATGGTTACCTTAGGAAGCCTGAAATAAGATCCAAGAAGAGATGAACGCCTACACCTCCTCTCACAAGTGGCATCTAATTTTTTCAGATCAAGAAACCAAAGCTGTGAAAAGTTTAATTGCATAGGCCCCAAGTACTCTTGTTCAAACACAATCCTCACGGACAACTTAAGCCAAACAGTCCTCAGAGCTGGAGCAGTATTCAGAATTTCCCGATCCTCTGTATGATGTTCTGGACTAAAAATGACTATTTCTCTTTCATTCTTATTATCTAGATTAAAAAAAAAAAATCAAGATTAGAAAAAGACAGGAGATCAATCTTTCTTTTGATTTTTTTTTCTGTCTTGTAGGCTAAGAGCTCCCTCAAATACCATTCTCAGCTGATATTAATTTATGTAATACATCTAGAATGCTATAATTCTTCTGGGAAGTAGAACTAACATCAGAACTGCATCTACCTCCTTCATATTCTTTCTTTGCATTTGCCCAATGATATGTCCTATATCTGGCATATTGTATAGATTGCATAAATTACAGTTGTCATCGTGGCTCTGTGACTTCTTGAGAACAAACTGATCTAATACTTTTTATTGCGATTTCCTGATGTCCTATTCATTTTGTTGCTGCTCCTCTTAGACTCTCCATTACCTTAAATTACATACACTGTCTTGGAGACTTGTGAGCCTACTAAACTGAAAAAAAGTTTAAAGACAGAAAAAAGATTGCCTATCATGTTGGGTCTTCTCCATTTCCCCCAGGTCCAATGACATAATCTCCTAAATATTTTGAAATTCGGAACATAAAGTACTCTTTTTTTCCCCAAGCATGTGACTGTTCTGAGACAACCACACCACAGAGGCCATCTTAGGGGACCACTGAAAAAGCTATTGTGATAAAAAAGCAGCAGAAATTAAGTAGGAGAGCAGGGAATAGCATCTAAATTCACCTCTGTGAATCATACAGAATAATATTTCCTTTTAATATATTCAGTACCTAATAACAGCCCTTCCTCAAGGGCCTGTTTGCACTGTAATGAAAACATTTTATAATGTGGTTCCACAGTCAAAACCTACTTGCAGGTCTGCAACACCCAACACCACCATCTACCTGATCTCCACCTATGATGCATAGCTGAAGTCCTCAGTGACTACATAACATATTTTGTACAGGGAAAACTTGAGAAACATTTGAGAGAAAACATTTGTGATTACTCTGTTACGACGTAAAACAGGTTGTCAATAGGTATCAGCCTAAAACACAAAAAGACACAAGTTGTGGGGCATCACTCTTATTTGAACTACAGATTTTCAAGGACCATTGTTCTCATGAAAGGAAAGAGAAAAAAACCCACTTCAGAACCTAAAGTGGCCCAAGCCTGAAATGAAGAACATCACCTATTAAGGACAGTATTTGTTAGATAATAACTAATAGAAATAGAAACTTAGCTACAGCTTTGGGGAGGCCAAGCACTTCTTCTGAATGAGTGCTTTAGTGAGCTGTCTGTAGAGTCAGACTTTATTACATCCTCTATCTCTGGCCCAGGAAATCTTAAATTCATTATTGAATGGTGACCTACCTCCAACAGAAGGGTTGTAGGTCATGATGCCCATGTATTGTCCCAGTGTAGGAAATTCAGCTCTAACTCTTCCACCCTTTCTTCCTTAGCAGGAGAAAGCAACTGGATTAGGTCTCCCTTTTCCTGGGCAGGTGCTCTCAACTCTTCTCCCTCCCTTTTGTTCTTTTCAAACAAAAACCAGTGCTAAACCCAAAGCCATGCAGTATGTATTCTAAATATAATTTTTAATGGAGTATATATTTTAGCTTTATGAAGATGTTTAAAAGAATATATATGCTTAGTTCTCTTAAAGATATTATATTATCAAGAAATTTGTCCTTTTCAGGGATTTTTACTTGAAGCTCAAGTTCCATTAGCACAGCCCAGTCTAGAAAATAGGGGGTCCCAATTCCAAATCCTATGCAATTTTTGCCTGGCCAGGACATCTGGCCCACTAAAGAACTAGCCCAAAGCTGCACGGTGTTCTTCAAATGAGACAGGACCAGAACCCTTTCACCGAGTTCCCAGACCTAATCTTTCTCCACAGGACTTTGTTGTTAACAATGCAAAACTGCAGGTTCATTTTAAATGGAGTCTGTCTGAAAGCAAAGAACATTTTTATTTTTTGTCTTTCTGCTTTCCTAACTAAAAGTTGACTGGAAACATTGCAGAATACAGCCACGTAGGATCTTTGAACACATGCCTTATGTTAGAGCATATAGGCTGCAACATTTTTCACTGTTCTATGTTAAATCATGCATTCAGTTGTTTCCATTTATACTGCATCAAAGCAGCTGAAATCCAATTGAAAAGTTTCTTTAGACAGCCATTGTGCAGGAACATGATGTCAATATTAATAAAGGCTGAATTTCCCCTTGGCTCACTTCTTACAGATAAGCTTTTCAATAATACACTGCTTGCACCAAAGGTCTGATGGGACTGGGAATAGTAAAAAACACTAATAAAAGAATGTTGAATGTTTTTATATTAAATTTCCCCACAGGCAAACTGAAAAGCCTACTTAGAGTACGCCAATCAACATGGCACTTATTAAATGTAACAAGAGTCCTGTTACAACAGATCTTTAAAGCCCCTAAATATGAATTAGAAAATAAAGACAAAAGACAATTACAGATGTATTTCTAGATTGAAGCCCTGGACACCTCACCTATACTTACTAACATGACACTATGTTTGATCTTCAAAAAGACTCCATTTTTATCAGCCTACAGCTATATTTTTATTACTGCTATTTACTGTAGTTAAGAATTTTATCCCTTCCATTTCCAGTCTTTTAAAGTGCATTTTTATGTTTGAGAAAAATACTGTAATTATTTAGAAATAAGTGAAGTCAGTAAATAGGGTACAATACCCACATAACTTTGAGTTGAGTAATACAAGGAAAATGGAATCATTTGAATAAAAGTAGTCACCAAAGTCAGGCCAATTAGAACAAATGCTTATGTCTTCTAATCAGAATAGGGGCAACTGAGTGCCTGAAAAACATTTCATTGTGAGGATCACATCTGTTTCACAAAGGCTCATCGCTTACACCTGAATTTAAGCAATATTTTCACCCTGTCAAGGTAGTGACAAATATATTAAATCTGTCTGTCTTCTGAGATTGCGAACCCCAATCTGAGATTTTGCCTTGGGCACAGCAATAAAAAATAAACTCAATTGTTAAGCATAGGGTTTATTTTCTGCAGATGGAAAGAGAAAGGAAAAAGGTTGCAGGACCTTTTACAGGATTGTAGTTTGTCTGTAAACAACTGGCTTAAATTAATCTAAATAGCTGTGAAACAGTTAAACTTCTACAAAATTGGGACAATTCCTGCAACAGTATTGGCATTTATGTTAATTGATATGTATTAATTTGGAAAAAAAGAGGTGCATTTTATTAAATAAAAATAAGAAAATAATAATGCTTTAGTGTTATCCATGCTAACATTAAGTATTTTGTTTGAAGCTGTAAGTAAAGCACAAGGCAATGGCTATCAAAGTCTGTTTTGTGGACTCAGTAGTTTTCTAAGTTTGTCACATGAAAACTTAAATGTCATTTTAAAATGCTGACAACACACTAAATATGTTGCTATCACATTTTGATGAGTCTGCACTGAACTCCATTGGGATCTTGCAGGTGATTTCCGATTTATATTGGATCATATGTTAAATAAACTGCTGTATTTGTCACAAAGAAGCTACATATTTATTAACAGGACAAGAGGCAGTGTCTGTCTTAAAATGTTATCCAGGCTATGGAATTCTTTGAATTTTTAGCTTAGGACAGTTTTCTGTTTTCCATGGCCCACAACTTTAAAATATATAAAATAACATCTTCCATTTATGGATAAACACTGAAATGGACAGGATTAGGTGTCATAGCTTCTGAGATGAATTAATACTTGATAAATATTTGAGTTTCAATATCCACATTTTATTGCATGAGTAAGATATTTTATTCAAACTTTACTTAAGCAAAACTTGCAACAACATTCTATCAAGTATTGTTGGGTTTTTGCTGTAGCCTTTCAGAGGCAAATTTGACTGTGTGATCTTTGCAGTGCTGCTGGAGAAATAAATATTTCCAATAGCCATATTACAGGAAAAATATATTTCCCATACACAAACTGGAGAATGAATGCTATTGATAATAGCAGATATCAGCTCTTCCTTAATGTGATAACAAATTTATTCACCAAGTAGCAACAGAATTAGCAAGAGGTCATTCTATTTTACATGTAAATTTGAAACTAATTAGCATTTGATAGAATAGCTGGTCTATAACTTGTATCACAAATTTAATCTGTCTGTTGAGTTGAAAGATAAACAAAAACAGACTGGTAAAAGAAGTTATGGATTTCAATAGGAGAAATTTCCTAAATAAAGTTCAGTATAATGTTGATAAAACCAAGTGGTCTGAAAAGTTAAGGGATGAAAACACAGAGGAGACTTGGTATTACTTTGGGAAGGGGGATGATTTTGGAGAAGGATAAACTTGACCTTCTGACATGCATGCTAACATGTTAAGAGGGATATCAAGAAAATGCTAAAAGCAAAATGTGGAGGAAAGCACAGAAAAATTATAAAAACTTCCTAAGAAGTAAAGAATTAAAAATCAAGAAATACAAAGTCAGACTGATTACAACACTGCAGAAATTATTAAAACAGACAACAAAATAAGAAATTAGAATACAGAAAGAATGATGTATCCTGTATAGTTACTGTCTGTCGTTAATGAATGCTTAGCTTTTCAGTAAGGATGTTGCAGCTAACTATAGTGGCAAAAGCCAGATGAATAGCAAGAATGATATTATAAACTCAGAAGTATTATAACCAAGATGGGAACAGAACACATAAGTCTTACTGGTCTCAAACCACATGACTGTCTTCTCTCCATCCCAGAATGCTAGAAGAGCCAGCATGCAGAATTACAGTTCCAGTAGCAGCTTTCTATCAATTCAACAGTGAAAATAATACAGTGCATCAAGGGAGAAAGAGGGGGAGAAATCTATCAAGACAACTTTATGTATTCACTTTTAGGGAATAACTTCAGTTCAGGGTAGATATAAAGTAAACCTACCTAAAGGATTTTTAATTTAAGTAATTTTAATTGGACTTGAGGTTATCTAGGAATGAGTACGTCTCGTCTGAGTGTAATTTCTCAGGTTCTCTGAATCTCCTATGACAGCATAAATCCTTGGATCAATAGATTTTAAGGTCATAAGAAACCAGTATGGTAATCTACTCTGACCAATATCCATACAATCTCATCATTAATTTCTTCACTGAACTAGTGGCTTCTCTTTGACCAATAACAGATTTTTAACCATGTTCTCTTGATTGGAAAACTCTTGCTGACAGAATCTATATGTCATCAAATATGTCATCATGTACCACAGATATGTCTTCTATTACAGGTATGTAACCTTCTGACTGATACTAGCTTCTTACCCATCAAATTGTTCCTTTTACATCAGACAGTCGCAAACGATACAGCAATACCTCTGTTATAACTTTGCAACCGTTTCATGTAAGAACTAGCTGAAAGCAATAGCTGGAACTATCTGCAGAGTTAGCAATATACTCAACATGGAAATGATTTGACAACAGAACTGAGATCAGCTTTTACCCATGTGCAAATGCAGCATGGGACAGTTACTGTCTTGTCCTGCCCTGAATGTTGTCAGACCCTTTTCGCTTTCAAATCTGGATTCTGTGAAGACAAAAGCTGTGAAACTTTTCAGAAAGGCAAGCTAATGTTTAGATTGAATAAACACTTTAAAGATGTTTTCTTTTTTGCTTTGTCCTAGCAGGGGAAAAAAAAAAATAGAGGTTAAAAGTTAAGATCAGTTTCCTGTGGGGAAGCTGATGAAATGTTTCATTATCTGTGCAGGGAGGCAGACAACTTCAAGGAAATGTCACTAACTTAGCATGATATTCTTAAAGTAAGTATCATCTCACCCAGGAAAACCACAGGAACACATTATAAGAAAGATCTGTGAAGTAAAATTAAAAAAATCTGAGGTAAATTTCTAAGGAGGGCATTTTCTTCTCCCTCCCTGACATATAATTAGAGCCCTGCATGGAACAGATAGGTCAGCCTGGTAAATGAGGGCACCTTATTATTTTGTGGCATCCGATAGAGATGGAAAGATTGAATATTTTAATTTGAAGGAAAAGAAAAAAAGTGTATATAAGTATTAGACATTTTCAACAAATAGAAGATGACTTTGCCTTTTCTGCCACTATTTATGCTCTCGCTTCACGTTTTGGTAGTGGCATCTGAGCAGAGACAAGGCTGTTAAACAATCAATTGAACATTTGTTTCTCACTTCACGTTGATATCCCAGGAGGAGGAATGTTGTCCAACAAACACCAGTCTTATATGTAAATAAGACATAGGATATCTATCCCCTTTCCCTCTCCTCTTTCCCCCAGTGGGAGCCTGGAAGGGGGAAGAAAGGGGAATTTCTCAGTCAAGACTCTCTTTCCTCATCTACCCCTCAGTCAAGCATATGGGCTTCCAATTAAAGAACTAGAAAAACAGTCCCTTCTTTCTGTCAGATAATTTTGAAATTCTTCATGAACACTATTACATTTTAAGCTAAGTTCTAATTTGGTCTAAGTAGGTGTAATTCTTAACTTTATTCATCACATTTTGCAGTGTCTGATATTTAAGAAAAGCAAATTAAAGCTGGCCACCAAGAGTTGATCAAGAAGAAATCTAATCGTATTCACAAAGTTTAACTGCTAATAAAAAAATAAATTAAAAAAAAAAGCAATCTTGTCCCAAAAGACCTCTAAAGGGAGGCTCACAATGAGTCAGTGATAAAATGGCTTGGACTTCCATGACATTACGCAGGCCTGAGCAAGCCAATCTCTCTGCAATAGCTTTATCAAGGCTGCCTGTTGATTGATAGCAGGAAACTGCATAGTTTTCTGCTTCCTTGTGTATACACAGGATGCCAAACATATCTCATTAAGAACATCTGCGCTCTTTTCTCAAGAGAGTTTTGAAGAGCGCAAAGCAGCGGGGCCAAACGCTGTGCCACGTAGATTCTGCTACCATAACAGGTAGCCTGCTATGCTGCGCCAGGCAGAGCTGCTCTGCAGATAACCAAAAAGGCAGCTAATTGCCAGGGAAGAACGAATCCACTAATCCGCCGAGACCTTCTCTTTCCTCCACTAAATCCACACCAAGGAGTAGGGGTGACGTGAGTTTTCTCCCTGAGAAAGTGAGGAAATAAATGAGGAAACTCTCAAGCTTTAAAAGAAGGAAGCTGGAAGTTAGTAATGATTTTGCGGTTTGCACTAGCACTTAAAATCCTGATGATTTTGAAAATATGACGCAAAATGAAGTTCTGTGCAAAATCAGGAGGTACCTCACTGTCATTACCAATTCAGGCAATGTCTTAAAAAGCATTCTGGGCATGTGCTGCAAAAAGAGACTGATTTGACTATTTTATCTGCAAACCCTTTGATGTGCTTTAGGATGAAGATTTAAGTGAAACTCTAGTTTTCAAAAATAGTTCAGAACAAGAAGTTGGCACCACCAAACAATTATGTCACCTCTCCATAGTTCTTGGATGGTGAATAAACCCTGTATGCAAAAAAAAAAAAAAAAAAAAAAAAAAAAAAGTTTCCATGCACACAAGGGCAGGGGAGGAGGAGATGGAATAATTAGCCAGTTGCTATAGTTACACAGATAGAACTAGGACATCCCACTCACAAGAAAAGTTTATCTTAAATTTTGGTTGAGTATTCTTAATATAGCCCTTTTTCTCAGCTTCGAAAACCCTAAATTCTCAGTTTTGCTTGATTACAGTGAAAACTCATTTGGGTTTGCCACAGAATTCAGGTATCAGCAGAGACAAAACTTCAAAATTGCTAGGGTAAACTTATTGGGCATCTGCACACCATAAAATAGGAGCATTGACAGAGAGAAGAATAGCAAATTCAAGACTGAGCTTTCTCACTGTTCTTTCCATTCAATCAGCGCTCCAGAAGTTTGACTGAAATAATAATAGCCTGTGGAAGACTGCTGTCCATACTGAATACCTTTTTCTCCCAAATACCAATGAGTTTGTCAACTCATATTTTTTTCACCTCCAAGAGCTAACTGTGAATTTTCCCGAGATATTTGAAAAAGCTACTTGGAGAAGGACACATGGTGCTGGACACTGCACAGAGGCACTAGAGACTCGCCTTAAATTACTGCCTCAGTGTTTGCAACCAGGCGAATCATATCATATGCCCACGTAAATGAAAACCCAGTTCTGAGCTCTGCTGTGCTGCTCCTGGATCAATGCTGTCTTAGCTATGACCAGGTATGATCAGTGTGTGGAAGAGCTCAGGACCGTCCATGTAGACCATCCTGAGCTTCTGTTCTTATCAGTAAAAGAGGGACAGTACTTGACACCTTCACAGAGACACTTGAAGATAACTAGTGTTAATAGTTGAACCTACCATTTGCTGATCGTTCTCCAATCTTTCTGGCTATCCTTAGCACGTTCCAGATTCTCCCAGTGGTGAAGCAGCGGCTGGCTTTGCTCCTGAGATATATATTATCCATGATAACTAAATGTTCCACAGAAACTTCAGCTAGAAACCAGAGTCTTGAAATTTCAGGCAGAATCTGGTATGCAACCAAGCTTATTCTGCACTCTTTTCTGGACTGATTTCCAGATAAGGTACACACTGGTTTGTGCTGCAGGACTCACAAAAATAATCACCAGGTAAACAGGAAATTATTTTTTTGGCTTCTAAGTAAAGCTCAGTTTGTCATTTTATAAATTGGCAATAATGATGCTCATGTGAGACCTTTGCATGGAAGTTTCTCTACAAATATAAGGTATTATTAATAGTAATTGCACTTTTATTGATGGCATGATACTTCATCTGTCAAAAGTGGATTAATGTTGTTGAAGCAAATTCAATACTGTTCTAATATACATACCAGATACATCAGGCTCCTTTTCCTTCTGTGGTCTTTTTTTCTCTTTGCATGGTTGCTATTTTTCTAGCTTTTGCTGAGATGAAACTAAGCATATTAAACACTTCTGAAAATAAACTACCACGTACAATTCTTTTACCATGGCTCTATTCCCTAGTCGTTGCTCAGAACCATGATTCATCTTTGGGAAATAAACACCTAATGAAATTATTTTTTTTCCCAATGCTCTATAGTGACATACATAATCATCCATCTAAATATGGACCAGATGGGACATACCCACCAGCAACAATAAATGAGAAAGAAACAATTGATAGATTTGTTGATTTTTATCTTTTTTTTTTTTTTTTTTTTCCAACTCTTTGTGGACTCTATGGTCCATAAATGCTTTCTGAGCATTGAGGCCAATGTCAATATATTCTTGTGTTCACTGGGGGCTTGTGTTACAGTTAGAAAATTTATTCGTAACACTTGCTTTACTTAAATAATACCAAATTATATTAATGTAAATATTAATAATCCATTAGTAAATAAGCTGAAGATTGTCTCCTGTAAAAGCTGAAGGAAACAAGTGTGGTCAAAAAAAAATGCTTATTATACTCCTGCACAGGAGTATGTTATCTTTGTTATTATCATCAGAAAGCATGCAAAGCTGAAACATTTATAAAAGCTGGTCTTCAAACATTTGTGATTGTCAGGACATAATTTTTCTTATTGAACCTGAAATTTCTCTGGTCAAAGCTAGTTTCCAGAGGATTTTTAATTTTTTTGTGAATTATGAATCATTAGAATCATTAGAAGTACAGAAACAAATTCTGATTTTAATAAAGATTTTACCTATATACCTATAAACTGGAGGAAAACAATTAAGAAGAGAGCTGTTTAAATTTAAAAGAGCTCTGTTCTCAGTGAGACACAATTGACATTGGAAGAGGTGACAAGAAGAGCACCGGAATCATTTCTGCTCAAAGTGCACTGACAAGTAAGCTAGGTACTCCCAAAGCAGAAAAACACTGAAGGCAGTGGTGGAGAAAAGCTTCCTCTCTACTGAAGGGTTCCCACCACTAAGGTAATTCACAGAGGTCAATTATATTAGCATTCGACTCCTTCCAATAAACAGAGCAGCATTAATGGACTGATGTGAAGCTTAAGATCTATCCTTCATGTAAAACTCTAAATTTTCCACAATCAACTGCCCCGAGCTCTGGGTGGAACCTCTAGGCTAAGCAGCAGATGAACATGGATTTCAATATCACGATGTGGGATACAAAAGTCTGCATTCTAACTAAATCCCACTTTAGTCACCTATGTCCTTGTATGGCCCTGCATATATTAGGCAATTAGACCAATTAATTAGGTAACTTGCATTTTCTGACTACTGCAAAATGATTCAGGTTTTGGGTGACTAATTTCAGAACCACCAAGTACGCACCGCTTGCTACGAGCTATTTGTCAGGTTTCCAGAGTCCAACCATTTCACAACTACTCTTTGGGAAAAAAAAGAAGAAGAAGGAAAAAAAAGGTAGATGGAATTATTCAGTTTAATGTAGAAAAGTATGTTTTTCACCCTCTATTGATTCCATCTTATTTTATATGAGTAGCCATGCTTTCTAATTAAAACAAGTGACAACTCTTAGTGTTCTCATATGTGCCAATACCTCTTAGATCTACATGATTTGAAATTGAAAAAGTGTTCATAACATTAACCTTTACCTATCATCTTTTTTGTTACTGTAGGCAAAAAAAATCTTTCGACAAAAAGTGTTTAGTATAGAAAGCACATAATTGCACATCTTCCTTTGCTAATAAATGACTTATCGGTCATTCATTCATTCACTTCATATTAATTGTTAAAAGATTAATCATGATGAACTAACATATTATTAATATCCACATTATATGTGTATCCATGGAAATTCCATTGCAATATGGCGATTAACTAATGTACCATTATTTTCAAGTTAATTATTGTAGCATTAGAAGTAACTATGAAGAAAGGATTCAGGGAATTTTTTCCTATTATTTTTCTTTTTAAATAGTTTTGCATTTTATGATATTAGAAAAGTGAATCCAGGGAGAGAAAAAGCAAGGATGTGGAGTTATTTCATTTTATTTCCCTAGTTTCTTTCATTTTCAGCTTCTATTAATGATTTTTTTAAATGACAAATACACAGTCCAATCATTCTACTGAGAAGTAACAGCTGTCTACTATGAAAATTAATAGTTCTCAGCTTCTCTAATGTTGTTATGAAGAACATGAGAAAATTCAAAATTCTATTATTATATTTAAAAAGAAAAAGAAGAACAATTTCTGAGATCCATAGATACAGTAAATAAATACCTAACGAACAGTCATCTTTATTATTCTTAACCTCAGTCATCAGATCTTCCGTATTCGTTATGGATGCTTTTTTTTTTTTCCTTTTTTTTTTTTTTAATTTCAAAGATATATACTTATTCAATATTCAGTTTGTGTCTGTGTGTATATATACATGCACACACACACATACACACAGGTCCTTCAGGTATGGGGAATAGCACTGTTTAATTTGAAACTTTGACAATAATTCCAGTTAGAATTTCAGTTATGGGCAACTGTGCTAGATTTTAAATGACAGGATTTTTTAATAAATTTTCACTTACAAAAATGAAACTATATAAAATAAAAGCTAGGAAAAAAAATGTGGTTTTCAGTGATAAAAAAATCTAAGACATCATTACACCTATTTAAATCACAAGACTTTTAAATACTATTATTATTTTTTAATATATTAGGATTCTGATGTTTAGGCATAAGAATAAGTGCATAACGCTTCTTGGTGTTTGTTTACCACTACTAGTATCCTTCCACAGCACAGAAATCCTTGAATTTTAATTTTGAGTCACCTCTTTCCATAAATCTAGTTGATCTGTGGTCTGAGTCAGTCCTCCCCTTGAAAATGTCATTTGATTGTTTTCAAAAGAGTTTGAAGAGAAGGCTTTTTTAAAAAGATACCTCTGAAAAAATTAAGATAAGCAGTAGTTCAAAATGTTTGTTACTAAGACTGTTTCTACCCTATTCCAGAAGGTTGCTAGATGACAATCTGAGATCAATGGGATTTAAACTTTGTTTAGGTACTTTCCTAAATCACTTTCATTCATCTTCACAGCAAAATGAAAACAAAACAAAACAAAACAAAACAAAACCTTAACTTTGAAATCAATATAAGGTGTTATACTAATACTTCAGTGAAATTGCCATGGGTTTTTTTACATGTCTTTGAAATCAGTTATGTTTAAGACTATAGGATCTCTTGAACTCCTTCCCTTGATTTCAGGAAGCTCATGTTTTTTGGATTGTGATTCTTAGGAAGAAGAGAAGAAACATTCTTGGAACACCCAATATTGATACCTGAAGTGTTAAAAAAGATGTTTAAAATCTAAATTAATTATGAAAGATTATGCTGGAAACATTCCCATACTCCAATATCAAACATGGTTGGAAAACTTGTTAAGGAAAGTATCTATATAAAACATTACATTAACCAACTTTTGGAGAGAAAAAAATTCACTCCCCATCTGACAGTTGTGATGATACTGATCAGTAACCAAGACTGCAGACTGTTGGCTGATGCTGAAGTTAAATGCGTATGACAGAAATAGCAGCAGTGATGGATGGCTTTGGATCTGCTGAACTGACAAAATGCTACAATGCTTAGGATGCCTAGTTGTCAGTAAAAACAGGCAACATAGGGACATGATATTTGAAGTCTTTACATGACATAATATGAAATGATGGTCAGCACTGAACCTTGACTACTTGACATTAACAGTGTTAATTTATCTGTAAGAATCTGCCTACCACAGCTGTGATACAGGTCATTTGTTGAAATATCAACATGAAGTACAAAGTAACATATGGAAGTTGAGGCTGGTGAAGCTACAAAGACATATGAAACTCAAACTTTTGCGTTGACGACTATGTATAGTGGAGCTTATTTGTGTCACCCTTCTCTACATCTCTTTTCAAAAGCAAGTGTTTGTGAGGCAACTATCTCCCATATATTCCGGGACCACTCAAATCCATGTTGTGATGCCTTTTTTCTACCTTCACATAACTGAGAGGAAATAAAAAGAAAAAAAATCAAATAGATAAGTCAGCAAAAGCTGGCAACTCACAGAATAACACAACGTGTGTAAGTTGCTTTTGATCACCAAGTCACCATTTCTGTACCTCCATAATGTTTTCATTGCATCAGCATCCCATAGATGCCCAGCAATTTTTTTTTTTTCCATTCTGATCTTATTGTATTTTTCTGCTCTTTTCTTTCAGTTAAAGCAGTATCTCCTTCAAACCAAATCCATCAAGCCAGTTTAGGAATTAATATGATTATTGCCACCATTTGTGGGTCATAACCCTTTTCCTTATTTTGTCTGTCCATTGCCAAGACTGAAAGCCCTTTGGAGAAAATCTATTTGCTATTTTGTACAATTTCTCGCACATGTGGTTTCTATTTTTACCTAATCCTCTGGTAACATCATAGTAAATAATATCAAAATGGATATGTTAAGCTACCAGGGAAAATGGTTTCACCTGCACTCTTGTGTTGGGTGGATTCAAGGCCAAACCTACATTACTTTCTTCTCCTTTAGACATGACTTTAGTGCCAGCTCTGAGCTGACCCAGTTGTATTTCCTGAAGGAAACTTCAAGTTTGCACTTGCCTTAGGATGCTTGCACTTACCTGACACCAAGCGAGGCACCCTGTGCAATTTCCAGCAATTCCCTCTTGCAGGGCAGTGGCTGAGAGAGTGATCTGGCATCCTTCCTACTGTTTGTCATTCCAATATCCTACCTTTGTTCTGTAGAACGGGATTCACTCACGTGACTTTAGTTGTATAAGAGTTAAATGTCAAGAAGTTCATCTGCTGCAGTAAACAGAGAAAGACAGATACATCCAGAAGATGATTCAATCTTTCTCACTTAGGCATCTACTTTAGGATGCAACAAATTGCTTCTGGAGACACCTGGCTCACTCTTTAAAACCAGAAACCTGCTTGACTGAAAATCACCGTAAATAATTTTACTCTAGTTTTGTTTTCTACTCAGCAGTCAATTTATTCTTTCACATTCCTACACAGGTATAACAAATGTGACTCAGACTTTTACTTTTTTCATCATTTCTCTGAATATTTTTATTATGCTTAAATTTCAGCGGTTAATCTGATACACAATCATATTTGTGTGAGGGAAAAGTATTTGTACTTCCCACTAAATGTTGACTTTTCTGAAATCTTTTTTAGTGCCTGGAGAAATAATCACGTTTCTGGGAAATATCTGTAAAATTTGATCTTATACTTACCTAGCTGTGTTTTAAAAATTGGGTGGAGACAGAGTATACTTTTAAAATAAACTTACCTGACTTTTATTACTGATCCACTTTCTCCTTCCCAGATTTCATGGTGGAAAGTGTCATCTTTCTCAGTCACCCTAATACCAATTCAAATTAGCAAGAAGCAGTTCTGACCTGTTGATTGCAAAAAGAAAATAAATGAAGATATTTTTCAGTTTAAACCCAGCTTTTGAAAGAAAAATAAAGACAAAAGTTCAGAGACCAAAACAATAGGAACTACAGATCATTCCGTTAGGTATTAGATAGAAAAAGGACGTGAAAGAAGACAAAGGGAGAACAGTAATAGGAAAACTAATAGAAAAACAGATCCAATGTGCCTGCATTGATTTTTGTGATTACTGTTTATTAAAATGTGGTGGATACAGATTATCTTTCTTTCAAATGCTCTGTATTTATTATTGCTTCATTTGCCTTGAAATGATAACTGCAGGCACTTAAATAAATGGATTCCAACATTGTCTAGTTTCATTCTACCATCCTTGTCTGTGATAAGTATCCCTGTAGAAATGTTATTTTGAAACTTCTTTAAGCAATGTTTCTCTGCTAATCACAAGATCTTTCTTTGTACATCTTCTGTAGTGCTTGTGCTGCCTACCTGTTCTTATTCTAATGGTAGGAGAATATTTTCTAGAATTAAAAATAGCTGTACTTTTGGAAACAAGTTTTACTGTAATTTTATTCTATAATTTATATTTTTGAGTTAGGCACTCTAACATATGGCAGAATCACTGGGTCTGCCACAGGCTTTCTAGGTGACCCTAGGCACAAGCCCATCTAGGTTATGGCCATCTAAGTAAATTAAAGGTGGCCAAGCATATTCTTGGGAACTGAGACCCTCTGGCATGGAACACCTATATCTATGCTAATAAGATGGGGTTTTTTCTCCCAGGCAGGGTAGATGTTTGCAAACTGTCCTTTGGGAATGGTCCCTGGACTTAGCTAACCCGAAAACCAAAATCAGAAATTGTTTGTAGGGTGCTAGTTGCATTAGCTAAAATCTTGTCAGAAACTGCTCTAACAGACATAGGAACATTTCCAGGCACTGCTTAATTTACCAATAGAGGTGTATCTTTAAAGTCCTTACACCAAATTTCTAAAACTATCATGATACACATGGGTATACATTACAATTCGAAGAAATTTTACAAAATTAAAGTTAGGTATGTAGACATCTATGAAAATCCCACTACCTGCCTTGTTGCATTACCTAATTGCATCTTTAGACGGTTATGTGCATTTTAAAATGTCTGCCTGTAAAATAGAATTTATAGTTCCTCCCTTGTTTGTCTTGCATCTCTCAGAGAATGACTACACTGCAGTTGGTGGCTATGGGCTAGAAACCCGTGTATTTATGCAGGCTCCTGGTCAGGTTTTACAGCCGGTGCTGAGCTCTGTACTATGACAGTACAGTAATCGTACACCAGCTAGTCAATTAAAAGCTCACTTGGGTATGTCTATGAGTGGCATTGGTGGTACAGATGTCACACCTATAGAGTCAGGATTGTCTCCCTAGGGTAGGGAAGGTAAGCGCTACTTCTTTACTCACACAAACTACAGATTTACAGCCCAGCACCTGTGGTGCCAGAGTTGTTCTCTCCCATATGGAGACCTGTTTTGTTGGTTCAAGTGGTTATGGGATACTGAATGCTCCTGTTCACGAATTGGCCGATTGCAGGTGTAAATGCGCTTAGAGTGACAGTCTGGAAAGTCTGCGCTTTCTAACCACAGTTTCAATATTATTAGCTTTTGCCAACAAGAGTTAAAAAAGATCTTTTGTTTTAGCGGTAATGTCCTAATTGTTGAGTTGCTATGATCTGTATTTTTGCTGTGTATGAAGTTTTGTTATTTCTAATAAATTATGTTTATTTATAATTGACTTAAACCACTCCTTTACTCCCATTATAGTTCTAAATGTGTTTTTTCCTTGCATGTTCCCACCCTAATGACTTCAAGATCTTAATTCAGGAATGTAGTTAGACTACTTCTCAGAATGTTTGAAAAGTGCTGAGGAATGCCTGATGGATGTATCAACTACCAAAGTTTGATATATGAATTAAGATATATAGAGATCTCCATAATGAACACAAAAGTCATTTGCATTAATTTCAGAATGAACTATCATCAGGCTTACAAACTTTTCATGCCAGCAGTGTTGCATTTTGGTGAAGTGATAATTTCATAATTCTCAGAGATGGTACACTCATTATAACATCATAAACATACTGTGGAATGCCTTTATTAGACAGGAATAGTTACATGATGCTACCAAGCAGTTTG
Source organism: Balearica regulorum gibbericeps (assembly GCF_011004875.1). NCBI lineage: Eukaryota > Metazoa > Chordata > Aves > Gruiformes > Gruidae > Balearica > Balearica regulorum. Next base: position 174,608,685 of record NC_046184.1, read on the forward strand.
CCCTCTTTTCTTTCAAAGTAGAAGGAAAGGAAAACATAAATACACAGAATTCACAATGAAAGCAGGAATGCAGTAATGGTGTAGACCTTTTTCGGAGTGCTTTTTCTGCTTACTGGTACATGCCATCTCCTATTCTGTGTGCGTTGCCTAAGGCAATGCCAGTCTTACTGTTTTCAGCTCTTCAAGGACTCTGCCTTGCTCTGCTTTCTGCATACAACAGGTCATATGGGCTTGGGCCTTTTTCCTACGTTTTTTGTGGCAGTATTCTTTATCAACAATGTTCAAAACTCAAGTGCTTAGTTTACAGGACAGTCTGGTTAGATCAATACTGCTAAATAAAAGAAGAGAAGGGACCAGTATCTAACACTGCAGGCAAACAGAGTGAAGAATCCTCCATCTATAGTACTTAGGATGAGCAAACGTATTGTGTCCACACCATGGAGAACTCTGTTCTGGGGTTCCTCTGGGACCGGTGTGCTGTTTCTACTGGTCTGGTACTAATCCAAGTGTTTTGTATGTCTTGACAACCTAAACTGTTTTAAACAGTGTGAGGACTTTGCTACAGCAAAGAAGGTGGCATTCCCGTAGCAGGAAACTGGAGAAACTGTGTTGCATGCTGTGGGATTTGGCGTGAGACAATTTGAAGGTTGCAGAGGGTGTAAAGTTTCCCGGGATAAAGCTGAAGATCCACTGTGGCTGGAGAGAGCCACACATGAGAGAGACTTATCCTGGACTGTCTTTTGAGAGACATGCCTGAGATTAAATATCCACTGATCTCTGCTTGGGTACTATTTTGAAGAGAGCTAGTTGGAGCAGTCCAGAATAGAGCCAGAGGATGAACAGCTACACAGTGAAGGCAGAGAGCAGAAACTTCCATTATTCAAGTTTTTGTCCCAGACCTGCGTTTTCTAGGAAGGTAGCCATACATCTTAGACTGCAAGTGTAGGGTCAGGCATGGGATTGAGACGGGTTTTTTTTGCCAAATATGCTTCAGTGAAGGCCTGCATTTGAACTTTGAAACCTGGATGAGGAGAAAGATGAGACTTATTCATCTGTCAGCATGTACCCAAGTCTGCTTCTGTTCTGTGAATAAGATGGTGATGCTGATCACACAGAGTCCCCCACTCTCTTCTATCAGCTCTTGCAGCAATGTTACATCATTACTGTTGGACAGGTCCTTCCCAGAAGGTCTGACGCCATGGAAAACATTGGCTCTTGAGATGTGTAGGATGCCTGCAGTTAGTCTCAGAGCAGTGGTGATCTTGCAACATCTGAATTACAGGATGCTTGGATAAGCATTTGCAGACATGTAAAATCCAGGTCTCAGGCTATGTAATGCCTTTAATATATGTAGAGAAAAATAATGTAGGGAAGGACAACTCTCTGTCACATATTACTGAGAAAATAAAGAGGGGTATTGCAGAGAGTTCATAAAGTCTGATGTGTATTTGTCAGCTGCACTGACAATATTAGGCGTGCATTCCCCTGTATAACTCCCAGGAAACTGAGACGAGAAATATTGTGCAGGAAAGTGTTTCTTTGAATTAAGAAAGTCTTATGGAAGTTCTTCTCTTTTGTTTTGTTGTTTCGGGGGATTTTTATTTTTTTTTGTTCAAAGAGAAATCCAGCCCATCTATTCAGCCCAAGTACTTCTGTAAAGAGGAAGAAAAGGATCAAGGAAACAAAGGAAACAGTCATTGACTCAAAAAGCTCATTGTATTTCATATAGCTTTTTCATTAGTTCTCTTTTCGTGATTCTAGGAAATTTTACCCTTTAAAATTACTTTTTTTGTTTGTACTTCTTTGTTTGTGCTTTCAGAAAAGAAACGTTTTAGTTACAATTGTGTGTCCTTTTTAAACAACAAAAATCTTTTCTACAACTCCAATTGCTTGGGTCTTCTCTTTCTAACACTGAGTCATTTGTCTTTTGTTAAGCACAAACTTACTTTTGTGAGAAGTACTTTAAAATAAGCAAAGCCAACAACATAGACCTGACAAGATTTTCTTGGTGTATGTTGTAAGCAGATCCAATAGTATGCAAACACCTGAACCTCATTTTTTTAAGATCTCAAAGGTCATTTAAATGAATGCACAATTGAGGTATTTTTATGAGTTTGATTACATCTTTCTTGCGTATGTTTTTCAGGACTGAAGAAGGGGGTCATAAAATATTGCTTCAAAGATAATTCCCTGGCAGTTCTGGGAATGTCATCATAGCATTTACAACAAATGAGTAATGGAGAAGAAGAAAAATGACAGTGTAAGCAACTTGGAACATAAATTTAATTTAAAACTCATAGTTTATGAGTTCTTCAACCACATAGTTGAATGGCCAAAAAGAAAGAAGTAATCCTTATCTAATCCTTATCGGTATTTTTCCTGTGTTTGTGTTCCTGTCGTGTAAGTTCCTTGGGGCAGGGAATGTTTGTGTATTGTCTAGCATTGTAATAATTTAGTCTGGATTTAGAGCATTTGGGTAATGTCTTAAAACAAAAATAATAAACATAGTCCTACTTTGATATAGATACACAGAAACCACTGCTACTTTGCAAAGTTTTTCCAACTTGGGCTGGCTACAATCTTCCCGTAGTTGTAGTAATATCACAAGATGGGAACAAGTGTGGGAATGGCAATGAAAAAGCTTTGAAAATTTGTGCATATAATAATAAGTACCTGTAGTCTCCACTGAAAGACTCAAATATTTGATGCACGGCATGGCAAACCACTCTGCATTACCTAATTGAGGGGGGAGCAAGGAGTTAACCAGAGTTTAATTTCCTACTCTGCTTCCCTCAGGTAAACGACAGAAGAGTTTGATCACAGGCAGAAGAGAAAACATGTTTTGGAATTAGTGTTCTGCTACCAACTATCATACAATGTGTTTTACCCTAAAATAAAAATGCATTTTCTATGTATTTTCTGACTAATAATGCTTTCTGAACTATAGCCTTGAATGAGTGAGAAGACCTCAAGAGCATTTCTTTGTTATTCCTTTAAGTCATTCCACCACTTACACATGCAGGCATCAAAATCTGTCATTTTTCATTTTGAGAACAATGTTATGAATGGAAAAAGTAGCTAAGTAGCTCAGTTTTCTCAGCATCAATTGCTCCTTCCCTCCTGGTTGTAATAAGGATTGCTTTTGATGATTATTAGGATGGCATTTTGCTATTGTCAAGGCACTGGCATGAACACTTTCATGCTTTCATGAACTTTTTTTTTTTTGGGGGGGTCGTTGACAGCAGGATTTCACTGATTAAATGTATCAGTGAAAATGTTCAAAGTAGGTCAGATGAATCCTGCCCTAAATGTGGAGAAATTTTCACTGTAAGTACAGTGATCCTGGGGCAACTGTTCACACTGAAATAAAATCACATGAATCCCAACATTCCTGTCTTTTTGAAGAGAAGAAGAAACTCCGATGAATTTTCCACCCTACCACAGTGTAGTAATTTCTTATGAAATAAGAAACATAACCACAGATCCACAGTGTGTTGCAATTTATGTTTTTAAAGTAGTACTACACCAAAGAGTTCTGCAAACATTGTGTAGCCACATAGGAAGACAGCACATGGCCAGTAGTTTACTCTCTCACATCTTCCCTTATATTACTGACTGCCAGGCTCTGCTCAGGCCAGAAGTATTAGAGAATACACAAGTTATCATGCACTTCTTCTTCATTCCTAAAACATCCAGAGGACTTTCTGCTACTTTATGAAGAAATTCAAAGGCATTACTATAGCTTCCAGGAAATATTCTTGTCCCTAAAACACAGAGTGAAAATCAAAGTGAAACAAGAGGCAGTTTCTTTGTTGTAAAATACAGTCTGAGTTGCAGTCTTGTGCTCCAAGACTTCTTACCTGCCCAGCACACACTGAGTACCTAGCATAGTGATTAGGACCTCATGTCAGAGGCAAAAGGAGTTCTGGGATCTGCCTCAAAGAATGCCTATATATTTTACATTAAAACTCTACTTTATATATCTGGAAAACTCTTCACTCAACAAAGGATGAGACTGAAATTCCCAGGAAATTTCTCTTGGAGAAAAACTCCTAGAGAGGAGTTTTCAGTCTTATTCATTGGAAATCAATGGAAAGTTTCAAGTCCAAACTGGAGTTAGGAGCTGAAGCAATGTGTTTTAAGCCTTTGCCTACATGCCAGGGGAACTTCAAAGTAAAAAAGAGTCCTCATTAGGTCTTAGGACTCATTAGTCTTGGGCAGAATTTATCTACAGCAACACTTAGGTTGAACAAATATTCAAAAAAGCATGTAAGGTCCTATCTATCTAACTTGCTGTAGAAATACTCAGATGTAGCTGAGTCCTGGGAACTATGTGTTCCAAGCTTTGGTTTAGAGCTTACGCCAGGAAAACGGGTTTGAGTGGACTATAAACCTAAAATATTCTAGTTATTATAGAGGAGGATTGCACTGTCTGAAATTACAGTAGGATATTATAATTTAGTGGTCCTAATCTTACAGAAATCTTTCATACGCTAGTTGTTCCCTACACGTTGTGTTAGCTTTCTTACTGGATACAGGGAATTCATAGTTCTGTGAATTTCTAGAACTTTGTACAGACTTCAGAAATAACAAAAAGGACCATTTTATTTGTCCTGGTATAGTACTTAGGAGTTTGTGGGGTTTGGGGGTTTTTTTGGTTTTGTTTTTTTTTTGTTGGTTGGTTGGTTGGTTGGTTGGTTGGAGAGGGTTTTGCTTTTTGCCATCATTTGCAGAAATTTAACACTATTAATTGTAATGTTAATTTAGGATATGTCTTCTAAAATGCATAATAATTTTATAAATTTATACATTTAAATATTCTTTCCTACCTTAGACCTATCCTAACACAAGTCTGGCTGGTTTTAGTTTGGTTTTATCTGTTCATTCCCCCTCTTTTTATTGAAAGAATTTTCCCTGTTTTATTCTTTAATTTTGTCCTTTTCAAAAATCTGACCAATTATGTGTTGGTTTCTGGCAGTAATTACGTTGCCTATAGATCTTTTCTCAACTTCATCTGAGGTGTGACTTACTAGGATTCTTCATTCACTTAACTTTTTAAACATCAGGAACACTGGTAAATAAAATACTAACAACATTTAATTTAGCATCCACTTTGAGCAGATTTTAACAGCCTTGTGACCAGTGAATCAATGGAGCTCTGTCTAGTGGTATGATAGTAGGAAACTTTAAGATAAAAAAGACTAGGTTAACAAATACTGCATAAAATATAGTAAACAAATTGAACAGGAAAATTTAAAACTCAAATAGAAAAACTGTAACTGTCTCAATGTAAAAAGATCCCCTTTGTCATTTTCATATTTTCACATAGCAGACTTCAAGTTAAAACAATTTTGCTCTATTCTAACCCTGGACATGAATCAAGTAAGTTTTTCCATTAGATTTTGTATAACTGAGCTTCCGTTTATTGTATATTATCATTTATAAAACAAGTGCTCTAAACTATGCTTTTGATATCTTTGCATTGTAAAATTCTATGGAAGAGGAAATATTTTATCTACCTCTCACTGCTTTTATGTAAATATCTATGCTGTTTACATATGTACACAGTGTGGTCACAAGACCCATTGTAACTGCAAGATTGGGCTGGATTATGAGGTTGTCTGGCAAGTCTCTACTGATCATGATATACACTGGAGTCAATTACCCCATAGATAGAGTATGCAAAGTACAGTGAGGTCCAAGAAGAGAGATAAAGAAGGAGAAACTGAAGTGGTCTTGACAATCAATCTTCTGGTATCGTGGAGAGGAAAAAAAAAAAAAAAAACAAACCAGAATATACTGGAGGATGGGTAGCTAGTGAGGAATTGAAGGAGTTTTTAAAAAATCTTGGGCTCCATCAAGGCAATGGACAATGTATTTCAGATTGCAAACAGGGAAGAGAGTGAACTTCTTGTCTTCTGTTTGGGTGACAGAAAAAGTATCAAATTAATAACAGACTGGCGAGGCATCAGTGAGGCATCAGTGAAGCAAATATAGTTCAAATCAGCATGTCATGAACAAATCAAAAAAATTACCAGAAGTATGAAGAAAAGACATTTTTTCAGTTGCTTACATGTTGATTAGAGGTAACGAGCAAGAAGAACTGGAAATTCTCATTGAAAAGAAGAAATTTTACACAACCGAAACAAGTGAAATCCGGCAGAATGATTAATGTAATTGGACTAATAAAATGACCTGTTAAAACCTGCTTGAGAGGGACAGAATAAATAAAAGAGGAAGGTGCTATGAAGGAGTTGTTGTCACTCCAGAACTAAAAGAGATTGAACTCAAGTGGCAGGGCTCTGTTCTCTGAAATCTGTGACCAGGAGACACAGAAGTATCTATCTTCTGGGCTTTTCTATAATGTATGTGGGTGTGGGTGGGTGGGAAGAAGGATCATTGTGAGGAATTTCAATTTGGGAGATTTGTATAAAAGAAATTAAAACACTGGAATAAGTTGCCTAGAAAGGCTGTGGACTCTTCATCCCCATAGATATTTAAAACCCAAGTGGGCATGGTCCTAGGGAACCTGCTATTGATGATGTTGCTTTGAGCAGGTTAATTGGATGAGATGATCTCCAGAGATGCCTTCTGACTTCAACGATCATGTGATTCTGTGAAAATCAATGAAATCCAGTAGTTCAAAGTTATTAATAATAATAACTCAACTGAGTATGGTAGAAGAGGTGGATATGACAGAAGGATATGGATACGCAGTTTTGTTACAGGATAACCATGAGCCACCCTTGTGATACAACTTCAAAATTGGGAAGCAATACACTAGAGTGCCTGTATTTTTGGTAGATATGAGTAAGTATTAATATCATTTTACATGTATACCTCAGTTTCAGCTCTATTTAAGAAGGATGACTTAAGTGTGGTAGAGAGTATGGCTCTTAAACATGATTATCTTTCCTAAAACTCGCTAAGTTTTCTATTAAAAACATAAAGAGAATAAGCCCCACCATAGGAAAAAAACATAAGCTAAGGAAAACAGGCATAAATTCAGGTTGGAAATGTGAAGCAGACTTGTAACTAGTAGAAAGAAGAAGTCCTGAACAACTTCCAGGAGAGTGACAGGAGAAAAATCCAGCTGTTTTTAAATGATGCTTTATGAGCTGATGGATTATGGACGATTGTTGGCAATAGCATGGGGCTGGACCCCAAGACCTCCTTTCAGGAGCTAAATATATAGGCAATTTCTGACAAAATAGATTACATCCAAGAAAACACAATTGTACTTTGATTATGAGAATGATGGATAAAAACTTCTTGATCACTGGAATGGTTTATGAACTTCTTCTTTTGACTTAAGCTTGTTTATTTATTGCTTATTGTAGGTAAGCTTTTTGACATACATGCAAGTAAACAAGGAAAAGACCAATCAGTAATATGTATGCTTAGTTTTTGAAGGAACTGTTTTCACAGAGTTGACGATGAGCACAGCTGATTTGGAAGACAACATGGAAGCAGGAAAAAAAATTAAAACTAAGAATTATTTAATAATTTTTAATAATTTAAGAATGTAATTTATTAGAAGATTAAAATCTTTTGCCTCTACAGCGAGTACAGAATAACTTTGGCTAGTTTTGGCCAGAAGGGGGAAAAAAAAAGAAAATAGGCCATAAATGATACAAAACAGAAGTTGTGAAATGCAAAAGTTTATATAGGGAAACTAAGAAGGTAACATTATTGTAACAAAAATATTGTTTTATCACTTCATGGAGGTCATAAAATTGTTGAAAATCATGACAAAAACCCTACAAAACCTGTATTTCCAGTTTCACACCTTTGGGGATGACATGCTAGAAAAGCAAAAACACAAGCTTAGGCAAAAGAATTTCTTAATCTCAGTGACTTTATTCTCAAAAGAGTTCAGGAGTTACAAGTCTTTGAGAAAAGACGTTTTTTGAAGAGCTGTTGTCCATCACTCTGACTTTATGTTTCCTGAGAATTTTGTTGAAATTCCAGATTGGGATGAGTACCTCTGACACTTGCTTATCCTGCTTCAAAGTAACAACAGGCTGAGGTGATCTCAGCCCTCATCTAAGAAACCCTGGCCTCCCTGATGCCATAGGAGTTAAATATTTTTCTTACTGAAATCATTCTGATTTACAAAGAATGTACACAGAGGTTCCATTACTCCAAACACAGTACAATTAAACAACAGGAGAGCATTTCCTTTCTCACAGTTCTATGCCAGCTTTCCAGACAGCACATCACTCAAAAAGCTCTCCCTGTTTCATTTCTCTGATGACTACAGTGTTTTTCCCTGTTTTCATTCCTCTTGGTACTATTTTTTAGCTTGTTTTCTGTCTCTTTCTCTCTTATAGACGCAGAGCTACATGCAAATCAGTTACATTCCCCTGAATTTATATTCAGTGTAATCACGGGGTAAAAACTTCTACTGTTCCATTAATTTTAAGGAGGGAGATGTTTAATTGTTTCTTCACGTTTCCTCGTATGGAAATATTTAGCATCTTTTTTTTTGGCCTCAAGAAACACTGTGGTTGCCCATGTGTCAAAAATACTTAGTCAAAGTATCCTAAATTCACATATATTGCAAGATTAATAAGCAGTCAATACATGAAGAACTGATTAACACACCACTCTCAGACATATTTTTTTTCAGTAAGAGTCCTTTATCAAATAATTGTTTCAAATATGGATGGCAACAACTAGGAATTAGAAGATGTTATTCAACATTTCTATATGCCTTAGTAAATATCAAAACATCATTGATACATTAAGTTGGTGACACAGAGATTGGCAGATTGGTACATAATTATGAAGACCAGGAAGTTATAAAGAAAAATTTGGATTGCTTGGCAAGCTGAACCCATTCAAGTTAAATGCAAAATTATGCATCTAGGTCACATCTAAACAGTAGAAAACTATATTCTGGAAATCAGTAGCTCAGGAAACAATGAGACGTGTCATAATATCATCGTTCCCTGCATGATAACGTGGCAAAAAGAACTGTTTCAGGGTTTTGAGATACAAACAGTTAAGGTGATGTCTAGGTCCAGAAAGATTATTCTTCTGCTGGAATACTGTGTTCAGATTTGGTGTTAGTTTGAGAACACAACTCATGTTTACCACTGGGAATGATTAACTAAAAGAACAAAATAGCAAGAGAAGTGGTTGATTTTTCATTTCTTAGCAACTAAAAAGTAAGACAGCATGACTTTCTGGAAATATGATTTATTCAAACACCAGGTTTCTATAACCAAACTAAATAGTAGAATTAATGAAACGGTTAATGGTTATTAAGGTCTTAAATTCTATCATTTGATGAGTCATTTTTTATTGACTGAGTCACATTTTCAACCTTTATAAAGAAAATCCATTGATTTCTGAAATTTTGGGGTTCAGTCTGGTGCACAGAGATCAGATGTATGAAAGATTCAGCAATAGAGTGGTGGCTGTGTTGTGGACATAGCGCCCTGCTCTCATTTCCCTAACTGCTGTGATCTACTTAGGTAGTAGTACCCCTGTCACTGAGAATGGACACTTTATCCAGTTTAGTTACAGCTCCTGAAGGGCTCAGGTGGGAGTTTGGCTGAGTATTCTGTATAGAAGTGGAAAAGGATTATAAAAAATGAAATATGGACCTGAGTACAGAAAAAATTGAATTTTTTCTTGATTAGGAGCTGAAGATGTCCTTGACAGCATTGTAAATCACTACTGCCTCACTAGCCAATCCTGCACCTGTGCGAGGAAATAGTAATGATGACATTTTCTTACTTCTCCAGCACCCAAGAGGAATGTCAGTGGCCTGAAATACATAATTCCTAGACTGTGATAATTTCTCTCTCTTCTGAATGCATCATTTTGACTACATCTGTTTTACTTGAAATTCTCCACATTTTTCTTATTTAAAAAATAAAAAAATAAAAATAAAAAACCCCAAATAAATTACCTGCCTGTCCATTAAAGGATCTGTTCTTGATATCCTATCCCATTCTTCCTGGATCTGCCCTCTTGCTCTGTGCGCCATCAGCCATGATGACACATGTCTCTCTCATTTTTTTAAAGATGGGAATCGTGTTGTTTCCCTTAGCAGTTCTGCTTGCAGTCTGTTCTGTCACCCACCATGGAGTAGAAGCCTTCAAAAAATGCTAGCTATAAGACAAAATAAAAAGTGCAGACATAGTCGGGAAGCAAAAGGAAGTTTGATCACCAGTCTAGACATCAGGCCCCCAGATCTACAGATTAACACCTTGGCAATAAGCCCCACTTCCTAAATCTTTTACTGATTTATCCCCCAGCGAACTGTACTCACCACTGATTTGGGGATTGTCCTGCTCATTGTTTGCTCTTTTGTGGCATCAAAGCTCTTGTACTTTTGCCTTCAGTGTGCTAGCTTCTCCAGGGAGGCTGAGGGAGCCTCCTCCAAGATAAATTAAAGCCTGATGAGCAAGGCATTGTTCTTGGGACTGAGTTCATCTTTTTTCATGGTGAGGGCACTGGATCCCAGGTACCTCCCTGCCTTACAAGTACTTCAGATTATTAGGCAAACAGTGGAGAGCACCACCAGTTTGATCTGTACTGATTTATAAGAATATAATTGGCCTGTTGTTTACTAGGCCTCCTTTGATGACACTTATGGCTTGGTTCGTTGGGTCCAGTTTTTGTCTGAGTAATAGAGTTTGAGTTAGGGCTTACAAATTAAGCTAGAATGAACTACATTTACCTTTATATATGTATGAAGCAAACATCTAGAGCTGAGTGGGGTGTCTAGGCTCCCCTTATAGTCAATGGAGGGAAACAGATAATTTTAGGGAGACATTAATCTTACCTATTTGAGATGTTTACATTGGGATAAGATAAACCAAACCCTGGAACAGGCTCTTGTACTCAGGTGTTTATATTCCTTGCCCACAAAGACAATGCAGGGTGACTAGCTCAGGTGTCTATACTGCTGGTGGTGCCACATTTGCTTCAAGGACTCTTAGCGTTAGTGTTGTCCCTGGAACATACAGATGAAACACCTGCAGCTCAAATGTGGCCAATCTTTGTATGAACATCTCCCACTGGATAACCCAGGTGCCCTTGTATTGGGTTTGCATGGCAAGGTTTTGGTAGCTGCAGGGGCTACAGGGGTGGCTTCTGTGAGAAGCTGCTAGAAGCTTCCCCTGTGTCTGATAGAGCCAATGCCAGCCAATTGAATTAATTTCCCCAAGTCAAATCTGTTTTGCCTGTGACGGCAATTGGTGAGTGATCTCTCCCTGTCCTTATCTCGACCCACGAGCCTTTTGTTATATTTTCTCTCCCCTACCCAGATGAGGATGGGAGTGACAGAGCGGCTTTGGTGGGCACCTGGTGTCCAGCGGGGGTCAGCCCACCACAGCCCTGCTCCATAATTTACCGATTCAACAGTCAAAGGACATGAGTCTGCCTGGAATTAAAGTTGCCTAAAAAGTCTCTTGTGAATGCTGGGTTCTGACATATGGGTTTTCTAGACAGTTTTCTTTGATGTAAGTGCATACATCCCACTTCGGCGAGATGTTTAATCCCAAAGAAGTGCTCTGTGTCTAGTTCAAAAATATTTTAGTATTTTCCTACTCTGAATGCTGCAATAGTTTTAGAAGGTTGTATGATAATTTACTGATGCATCAGAACTGTGTCAGTATTAAATATTATTTGAGATAAAAGAAAAAATGTGGCACAACTATTTAATTTTGACATAATATCAAATAAAACGTTATGCTTTCATACTTTTATAGCTTCAAAGTATTGCCTACTTTTTTAAAGAAATTAAACACATGAAGCAGATGTCCTGTGGGAACAATCTGTTATGGTCTGGCAGCAGCTTCTCCTTCACTAGCTTGAGATATTGTAACTGAAACATGTACATAAAGTTTAACTATATATGTAATTATGGTAAATAGTACTTTATCAGATTTCTAGTTATTAAATATCCCCTCAAGATTTAACTGTTCAATCTCTTTGTGCTTCTCTTAGTTCTACCATTACTGTACCACTGTCTTTTGTATTACATATTATGGATTACCTCCTTTTAGCAGTATTTTCTGGTCTTATTATTGCTATAGAATCTTCATCTTAAATGTTATCATCTTTATAGGTATGAATAGGTATTTCTGAATGACAATTTTTAAGCAGAAAAACCTGACTGTTGAACTTGTTAAGAAATTGTAACATTGGTTCTTATCTTCTAAACATCTTTGCTGGTTCTTGGAAGCATCAATCTCAAAATTGCACACAACAGACATGGGGAAAATTAAATGCTTAACATCCTCAGAAGCCAAAAATCAGAGCGGACACTGTCAGCATGAAGAGAGAGTAAAGTTTAAATGCCACCTTTCCAAGAGTTGCTCTGTGCCTTACGCAGGGCATTGAAGATTCTCATTTTGGGACTGTTCATGCGAGGTCTGCTTTTCCTTACATACAGCTTTGGAGGGAGGGAAGGGAGGGAGCGACACTGCCTTTTAGCTAAGTCACCATGCACAAAAGAGATCCATTAAGTTGAAATGGAGCAACGAGATGAAACCTCTCAGGCATTAGACATGTATAGAGTTAAACGGTTGCTACAAGGGAGGTCTGAGGACTTTGTTGGCATCTCTATCTTGCCATTAGCAGACCTAGACTGTAAATACTGTGATGATTTGGAGTATGACTGGCACTACATGGTCTCTCCATTGCATCACAGTACAGGGTACCACCATTGGTGGGTCCTACCTCAAAATCAACACCAGTAGTATTGACACCAAACTGCCTCTAGAAATTTGGCAGGAAACATGTCAGAATTTGGAGTCCCTCGGCACTGCACAGGTACAATGTTGCTGTTGTTTGCTGCCTTCACAGATGCAGTATTCTCACTCTCGTGCATCTAGCCTCACAGAACAGTAAAACTGAAAATAAAGAAGGAAGTACTTACTTAGTGAGATTTAGGTCAGGCTTTTGGTTACACTAAATGGTTGCAATCAAAACGTAAAATGCAACCCTACTTGATCCAGAGCTTTCTAACTACATAGTTCATCTTATCTAGAATTCCTAAACCATCCCTCAGCCTTTACAGCTGTGGATCCTTAGAAAGAAGCCCTTAGAGCTCGGGCTCTTGAGTTAGCTTCAGACACAACTTCCATTGTTTTTTCTCTTTTATTTTGGGTGCCAGTGACCTCTTTTTTCATAGGGTAACATCAATACCCCATCAGCTCCAGCTAAACACTTCTTTTGTGTCCTTTTCTTTCATCGCAAACTTAGCTTCTAGGGTATAATTCAGTATAATTTTTTCCTTGATTACATGCATCTCCACTGTAAACTTTGGTAACAAATACAAGCAGCCTTGACCATTCTAAATGAACCCAGTGCTCTTTACTCACATCGCTGGCCTAACCAACTGTGAGCTATATAAATCCCTGGCTCTGGGTGCTCTGTGTATTTAGAGACTATTACTCCTTTGTTCCTATTTAGCCCACTGGCTAACTCCTACACCAGCCCTGACTGTTTAATTCAGTGGTTTGCAATCTGTGGTGCACAGAACCCTGGGGTTTCTCCACAAACTATTTCTAAAAGGTCTATGAAAAGTAATTACAGAAAACGAGCCTATCATTTCATGTGCTGGGTTTAATTTGCTTGCTAAGGGTCCCATACTTTCAATTGACCTTTTTAGGGGACTATGGTTTTTAAAAGCCTTATTGAAGTTACTTATACATCACATTAGACATTATACAAAACATCTGTTATATATTTTTCTGTTAATCTCATTATCTCTTGGACTTTACTAACTTTGTATAAAGACCCTATATAACTTAGCATTAATGAAGGTGGCAGTCTCAAGAGTAAGTTACTTTCCACAGTCATGCCTAACAGAAAAGGCTCCCCTCAAAACCTTCCCACGTTCCTCTATTGGGATTGCTTTACACTTAATTACAATTCTGTCTGAACTGCTAATACATGCGGTTTACAAATAGCTCTTAGAAATCCATTTGTTTATACCTCTTATAATTTGAGTTCATAGGCATGTGCCTACTTTATTTACTGTCTAGTCTTTTCTTAATAAATTATTTGTAATAAAATCGTTGTATTTTCATATATATCTTTAGTTCCAGTAATCTATGCTGCTGAGCATCTAAATATGTCATGATACAGTTTTTCTCTGAAATCTCAAAAGAATAAATTACACACAGTTTAAGAAAAATTAATTTAACAGTTATGTATGATTGTTTAAATTTGCAAAGACCATCAGCTTTCATTTGACCTATCATAAGGCAATTTAGAGATTAAAATAGTTCTAGAATTTTGAGGTCAAGCAACATTCTTGAACATAAGGATTGAGTTAAAAAAAAAATAATGAAAAAGTGTCATCGTGGTGAATCAGAAAAAACAGTAGCTTTGAAACAACTGACCAAGTTGCTTTGAAACTCCCCAGATCCTCAATTGGCATACATTTAATTCTCATGAGCAATGAAGTGCGACACATCTTCATAATAAAAATCACACAAGTACAGTTGCAGCTTCACACTATGGAGAGAAAAGCAAGCTCCCAACCAGGCTGTGAGTATCTCGAAGAACAATCTCTCTGACAAACGGCTAGTAGGCTGTCGTCTTTGTTCTCTGCTCTGGCAGCAAACTTTGTCCTGTTCTTTGAAACAGGAACTATTTTAACATGTGAGATTTAATGCAGGACTCGGATGGTCCTTAGAAATTGTCAGCCATAACCACAAACCTCTTCTCTGCAGTGTCCTCAGTATATTTCCCAACACGGCAGAGGCAAAATACGGACCGTGTTTGTTGACAACAACGGAGACCAGGCCAGACTTTCAATCAAGCCTGTGTATAGTCGTCCCTGACAGGAAGAACTTTTCACCCTCTGCATTTTGTCTTCTACTAGGCTAACTAGTTTTTAAAACTGCCAGCTTTGACACTCGGGCTCCGCTGCTTCAAACTATGGGGTTGTGTTAACTTTGCAATTAAGTCTCTTACGCTGCAGGAGAGGTTGTCAATTAATGCCAAGCAGTTTAGTAAGACACTGACATCCCAAAAGTAATAGTATTTTGGCTTGACAGGTTTTGATAGGGAGGTGGCAGCCCTGTTTAGCTTGTCTGTTCCCTAATTCCTGTTGCTCCAGGGAGAATGATGGTAAAGACTGTCTTCATGGCAGGACTGGGTATACTGTATTCCACTTTCTTTTACTAGTAGTAAATGATTAGGGTCTTAGATTTTTGAAAAGTATATTTTATCTTTCAGCTATAAATTATTCCACAAATTGAAGTAGCTCCATTGTTTTTCTAATTTCTGGATAACTTTTTCTTGACTTGAACTTTCCTGAGAAGTTACTGTAGCACTAAGAAATGACTGCAGCACTAACTTATAGTCTAAATAGGCAAATAGAAAGAAAAGAAAGAATGTCACTGGTTTTCCCACAGTTTTTGCTAGTATTTTCCCTACTTCTAGTAGGAAAAAGGAAACAAGGTTTTAGAAAACATTTATTTTCTTTGGCTTCTTTCAATTTAGAGAGAAATTTGTAAGAGTTCCCACTTCCAATTTACTTGTAAGTAATTCAGTTCTCTATGATGATGTGATCCTGCAAAATTTGGTCATTTTAGCTATAGAATATATCTTTGTATGTTCTGAAAGTTGTGCTTGCTAAAACTTAAGGAAAAACTAACAAATGCTAATGATTTTGGATGCAAGTACCTTAAGATTTCTGAATCTTAAAACAAACTGTATTTTGAAAATGAAGGCTTTCATCTTGTCATATTAGCTATAGCAACACATTTCAAGACAAGTAGATGCATATTTCCCTTAATAAACATTTCTTTAGTGAAAGGTACTGCAGAGCAGTTATAAACCGTATTTGAGTCTCTAACCTCGTTCCAGTGACAGAAAGGGCAGAAATCATTTCTTTTCAAAGGAATACAGGAGGTTAAAATAGTTGTAGCCACTGCTCTGCTCAGATGGTGTGAAGGGGGAAAGCGAAGTTTTTACTTTAAAAAGGAAAAGTGCAATAGAATACAAAAACAAATGATACGTATTCTTTAAAATTGTAATCTGGTTTGTGATATAACCTTCTGCATCGTTCTTCTAATCAGTTTTAAAGTTTTAACCAAAGTGTTGACTGTTAGCAAAAGATAAACCAATAATGTGTTATTTAATTAAGTTCATCTTTCCAACGAGTCGTATGGAACTTATTAAAGTTATTACAGAAAATATTGTGTGCCTGCACAGTAAAAGCAACAAGATATTACTTTAATGTTTTTACTACTAACTTCGTACGAGTCTAACAAGAAAACCTCAACAGTTTTTTATCGGACTCATACTCCATTTGGCTGAGTTATTCAAGTTGAATTACAGGAAACAGAGACTCTTTTTCTCCGGAAGAGAGTTTCTTGTCTAACTTCGCTCTTAAATACACTATTTGTAATTCTTGCACTATCTATTTTTTATTATTTTGAAAACAATGTTTTCGTAAACAACACGTGAACAATGTTTGTGCCTCAAACAATACCTAACATACCTTGTGATATGACTGTTGTTCTTATTTATTCTTATTACAACATCATTGGGCACATTTTAACTCCTCAATAATATTAAAAACCCAGCCTGACTTCACTGAAGTCTTATAAGAAAACTAGATATTTAAACATACTTATTATCTTGTTTATGAACATCTTATATTTTACATATTGTAGTGGGTTTACCACAGCCGGCAACTGAGCACCAAGCAGCTGCTCGCTCACTCCCCCCAAGTGGGATGGGGGAGAGAATTGGAAGAGTAACAGTGAGAAAACTCGTGGGTTGAGATAAAGACAGTTTAATAGGTAAAGCGAAAGCCGCGCGAACAAGCAAAGCAAGACAAGGAATTCATTCACCACTTCCCATGGGCAGGCAGGTGTTCAGCCATCTCCAGGAAAGAAGAGCTCCATCACACGTAACGGGTACCTGGGAAGACAAATGCCATCACTCCAAATGTCACCGCCCCCCCTGCCCAGCCCTCCAAGCCCCTTATATATTCTGACCATGATGTCATATGGTATGGAATATCCCTTTGGTTAGTTGGGGTCAGCTGTCCCGGCTGTGTCCCCTTCCAACTCCTTGTGCACCCCCAGCCATCCCATTTGTGGAGTGGGGTGGGAAGTACAAAAGGCCTTGGCTCCGTGTAAGCACTGCTCAGCAATAGCAAAAACATCTCCATATAACAAAGCGTCTCTATATTATCAACACTGTTTTCAACACAAATCCAAAACATAGCCATATACTAGCTACTATGAAAAAAATTAACTCTATCTCAGCTGAAACCAGGACACATATGCATTAATCATAGAATCGTAGAATTGTTTAGATTGGAAAAGAACTTTAAGATCATCAAGTTCAAATGCAAACCTAGCACTGCCAAGTCCACCACTAAACCATGTCCCTAAGCACCACATCTACACGTCTTTTAAATACCTCCAGGGATGGTGACTCAACAACTTCCCTGGGCAGCCTGTTCCAATGCTTGATAACCCTTTCGGTGAAGAAATTTTTCCTAATATCCAATCTAAACCTCCCCTGGTACAACCTGAGGCCATTTCCTCTTGTCCTATTGCTTGTTACTTGGGAGAAGAGACCAACACCCACGTGGCTACAACCTCCTTTCAGGTAGTTGTAGAGAGTGATAAGGTCTCCCCTCAGCCTCCTCTTCTCCAGGCTAAACAACCCCAGTTCCCTCAGCTGCTCCTCCTAAGACTTGTGCTCCAGACCATTCACCATCTTCGTTGCTCTGTACTACAAGGTTAATCATTCTTATTAGTGCTTTAACAAACCCACATCTTTTTCCTTGTATTGAAAAGAAGTCATCGCATACTCATGTCCATGAATATATCACAGAAACCAACAAAACTATAGTCTTCTTAAAAGATTAACTACTTTTTGTTTGTGTATTTCCACGGACATTGTTGCTAAAAGCATTAAATAAACAACAAATGTCATCATGAATGTAACAAAAGGATGTAATTCTGTATCAAATTCTTTAGGTTTTAGTATATTTCCCCTGGAACTCAAGCAGTGGGCTTTCTCAGTATTTTTACAGAGATTTTTCCTGTATTTTGCAGAAATCACAGACTTTCAGAAAGCACACTTAAGTTAAAATATGCAATCTTGAGATATGAAGTCTGTATTTCCTGTTTCTCTGACACAATAAACATTGTCTACAGTGAATAAACATTTTTACTGGAAGAGGCTTGGAGAAACGAATGACCACTTTTGTCATCCTGGTAAATTCTGTCAGGGAAATGCCCAGACCAAATACCACTGGGGGGGGGGGGGGAAGTTCCTTCTCAGAAGACATTTAGGGGTGGTTCTATCATTGCTCTGGCAGTTTGGCTCAGACCAGTTTTTGCTTGTAGGAAGTAGTAAGTTTCAGAACTGGGTGGGAATGCTTTCAAACTAAGAGTGCCCTTAGAAAACAATTACGCAGCTGTAATATGGTTAGTTGCACCTCATTTCTCTGTGCAACGGCACTCCTGAGGTTTCGGATTCAGTACCTTTTCAATGGTTTTGTTGTTGTTGTTGTTCTGAAGTGGCCTTTCTGGCTTAAGGTTTTGGAGAGGAATGAAAAAAGACCTGTCTTAGTGTGTAGTTTTACAATATAACTAAGTTGATTTAATTGCTAGATTCTACTGAAAGCGAGGGTGACAAGGAGATAAAGCCTTTTCCTGCTTTCTTGCTTTTTTTTTTTTTTTTATTTCTGCTTTTTTTCAGTATTGACCTGACACTTTGACGATCTGGTTCAGGGAGCTGAATGGGAATGAAATTAACCCTATTGAAAGAGAGCAGAGAGCAGAGGGGAAGAGGAAGGGGAAGGGGAGGGGGAAGGGGAAGGGAAGGGAAGGGGAGGGAAGGGAAGGGAAGGGAAGGGAAGGGAAGGGAAGGGAAGGGAAGGGAAGGGAAGGGAAGGGAAGGGAAGGGAAGGGAAGGGAAGGGAAGGGAAGGGAAGGGAAAGGAAGGGAAGGGAAGGGGGTAGGGATGATGGAGGACACATGAGTCTTGTTGGAGACTAACAGACCCATTTTGAAGCCACAGCTCTTAAAGTGGTTTAGCTATGATGTGCAACCATGGCCTTGCAGATCAGGTAGTTCAGGTGACTGCTGCACACGTCCAGAAGCCTGAGGAGGCCACCATTTCACTGCCTACCCACTCCATGCTGAGTCAGCTCCACGTGGCACTGAGGGTGAAGGCAAAGCTCCCCTCTCTTGGTGAGGCTGCGTGTTGCCCAGCAGCCTGGCTTTCCACCAACACCTTCCACTCCACCTCATATATTTCCCATCTCAGAAAGTCTTCTGCCATCCCCACAAAACTTAATTTTACCACTGACAGTGATGAGGAGCAACAAAGCAAGTGACTTCGTTCCTTGACCTTGAAACAGTACACATTTTACTTTGTCTCCACTGCTGAGAAGCCTGGACCTGGTTTTGAACAAAAGCAATTATACTGATTTGGAATGAAAGGGCATTTAAAGCTCTTTTGACACAGCAGCACAAAGGGAGAGGGTCAGTCTTTCCAAGATTTGAAAATGTTCTCTTCTTTCCTTTCCATTGCCATTTGTGAGAGAGAGTTGAGAGAACCTCTAATGCTAATGATCGCTGAGGAACTCTCTTTGTTAAGAAGATTTCCATAATGCATACTTCTTCTGAGGTGTCTATGTCATGATGTGATTCCTTCTGCCAGCTCAAGCGTGTCCTCTATCCATGTTCAGAGGCAGAAATCAATGGTAAAGCATGCTGGGTGAGTATAATGGAGGCATTCTTAGCCTCCGCAGCTGCTGAGAGCTCACCCATTGTTGAGCCATGGAAGAAGAGTCCAGTCAAAAAAAAAAAAAAATCCCAACACAGTATCTGGCAAAGAAGACTTTTCTTCCATTAACTTTGAAATGCAGCAAGGGATAGAGCAGAAGAAGATGTACCTGGGTGAAGAAGTGACTCTTTCATGTGTTTTCTTGTGTGAGAATAAGGCAGGAATATATGAAGCACTGCAAGGTATTGTGCTCTAACCTTCTGCCTGCTTCCTTGCCTGATGTCACAAAAGCCAAGTGAACTTTAAAACATGGAGAAATAATGTGCCTTTATTTTCTAATATGTAAACTGCAATGGAATCTGTAGCACATTATTTTAACCACCACAGAAACTAATATTAATTGCAAATAACACCGAAAGTATGTGAATCAAAGTTTATTCTAGTCTGACTCAGGAAGTAAAGGAATTCTGTTCACAATGCTAGTCTTTGTTTCCCTTAGAGCAAAACGTACTTGCATTAGTCATTTATGGTATTAAGAAACATTGATAATTGCCTTTTATAGTTTTTCAAGCATCACAATTTAGTACACCTATAATTGAAAAGCTGGATTTTGCAATCAAAAAGTAGAACACAGAGAGTGTTGCTATGCAAAAGTGAAGAATTTCCTCTTTCTTTAGCTTATTAATTTTCAAATAATGCTTTAGGGCTTGTTGTGATAGTTCTTTACAAGGTAGTAAATATATAACTAAACAGACTGTCTAGGCTGAAAACTAATTACCATTAGAAACTGAAGCATTTGGGCTTGTTATTTCTGCAAATCAAACAACTCTGAATACAATCTCCATATTAAATAAAATGTTCAGTCAACCATGAAGCTCTTCACAAATCTGGACCATGTTTTAAGAAGCCTTTTTTTTTTTTTTTTTTAAAGTTATTGTTGTATGCATGTCATTGCATGCCGAATAGTTGGAATATTAAAATGTTTTTTATATTGCAGGGTGGGGAGGAAAATGAAAAGATTGTGTTAAAACCCAGTTTTGGAAGGTTTTAAAACTTACCAGGTAAGAAATAAATATGGAAAAGGAAGTGTATACCTGTATACCTTGAAGTTAAATTTTTTTATACGTGTACAGAAATGATGGGGAGACATATTCTGAACTTGCTATCTCATTCCTCTGTCCTGTTGACAGACACCATAAGGACTGGAAAGCTATAATAAGGAGTATTTGTTATGTGTGCCTCAGAACTATAATAAAGTTTAATATATTAACATTTTTAAAGCCCTTCCATTATATGGCTAATATTTAATAAAGTTCTTAAGACTAAAAATAGGCAGTTTCTCTCTCTCTCAAAAAAAAAAAAAAAAAAAAAAAAAAAAAAAGCTATTTATTTCCAGAGCTGAGTTTATTTCAAGGCAATAGCCAAGGAGTAAACAACAGGTATATAAGTGGATGCCCCTTTTGTTCAAAAATTAGAAGGAGAAGAAGAAAAGAAGAATCAACACAGAAAGAGACTAAAACCCACAAATATCCCATATCAGCAAAGCATATAAGGGGTGAGGATAGAAGTAAGGCTGTTTTTGGAATCATTCTTCAGACTAATTGCCTGGTATGCTGCCTGTGTTTCTGTCAAAAAACATGAAAGGAAAGTGCTGACTGATTATATATATTGGAATATCAAATTAGGATATACATTCTGAAATATATGGAGAGAATAAACTACACATATAATAAGGCTGCATTTTTATCAAGGATTTCTGGTGATGATATAAACCATGTAAGGGAACTCAAGTACTTTTACACAGTAGCTGTCATCTGATAGCTGAAATAAAATATAACTCTATGTACAAAAAAAGAGGGGGGAAAAAAGGCAAAATGAGAAAACAGCTTTAGATACCCACAAAGATAGGCAATGGTACAGAATTGCATGAAATCTTGTGATCATAATTCAACTCAGTGTGTTTGACCATCAAAGGCCGTAATAAATTATATCTGTTGCTTTGTAGTACCTATAGCCGTTAAGAAAGTGAAACAATTTAAATGTATAACCTCTTCTTTTCACGCACTCCATCCCACATGCCTTTATCCAAGCACAGTGATTTGTTTGTTCGGCTTTGTTAGAGTCTAATTAAGATTGGAACTTGATGAGTGCTCATTGAATAGAATTCACTCTGGATAAAATAAGGTAGCAATACTTATTGGTGAAGAAAAATAATTGGAGGACTGCACAGAGGGATTAGCTGCTTTGACTAAAGTCATACACTCACCCTCTGTTACAGGGTTTCTAGACTGAATATTTCTTGAATCTTCAGCTGTTTCAAAATGTTTGGACAGGAAAAAGTAAGTGCTATAATTATGGGGAACGTGTGCTGTATTCATTACACAAGACAAGGAGCCGAATCGTTGTTTAAAGCGAAAACTTGACTTCACGTTAGCTATCGAGTGTTCATAAAACCTCTCCTTTCCTTCTTTTTCTGCTTCTCTTTTCCCCAACACAGCTGCAGTCTCTGGGAACTGAAGGCCAGCTTTCCCAAAGAGCTAACTTAAAACAACTCTTAGACACAGCTTTTCAGCACCCGTTAGCCCTAATCGGGGGTGGAGATCTCCTCCAAAAATATATCATATAGGAAGTCCAAGCTAGCTCTCCAAGGTCAGAGACAGGGCAACCTCATTACTGTGTAAATTAGAGGAGCATAGCATTTTGAAATATCTCACAGGAAAAGATTCAAATAAACCCCAGCTTGTGTGATGGGAAGAAAAGAGGATAGAAAGAAAGAAAAAAAAAAAAAGCTCAAGCTGGCAGACTTGAAGATGGCATCAGCAACCAAAGAATGCAAGCAATTGCTTGATATGCTTATCTGAATATAGTGTCAAAATATAGTGATTGGCATATTAGAATCCCCAGTTCTCTTCTGTGTTGACTTGCTAGTCTCCATTGTGTTTTGTAATAGCTATCATCATTAGAAAACTCTCTGATTAACTGATAAACATTTTTTTAAAATCTATTGTATCAGTTGTTCTTTTGGAAAGCACAGATCATTTTTTCTGAAAAAAAAAAAACCTAAACTGCAACAAAAAAGATCATTTAAAAGATCAAAGCATAGTGGCAGTTTAAAAAATTATAAAGATTGATCAAATGTATGCATTTACAAATTAAAATGAAGAAGAATGGAAGAAGAATAAGGTATTCACATCTTTAATTACTTTTCAGTATTCGTCTTTCATTCTGCTATTTTTAGATAACAGTTTGTTTAGGAAACATTTAATGTTAGAAGCGGTCACTGTAACATACAATAGGGGATGGGTCTGGATGTAAGGAGAGTGAATCTTAGCTGAGTTTACCAAGTCAATCTTTCTGTTGGCACAGTAATATTTAGTTTCTAGTCCTTTAGGGTATGATTTGCAAAGACATTTTTAACTGCTGGAATTTGTTTAAATATTTATTTTAATAAAACCACAAAGAAAATATATTTCCTGCTTGAAAGAAATCTTTTTCAGAATGCTAGGGCTCACACGGATGCATAACCGGATTTTGTGACAGCTGATGTCTGTACAGTAGATGTTAAACAAATGGAGACATTTTACACTAAGTTTTGCAGATTAATATTTTTCCAGTAGTGACATATGAATTGGAAAAAAATCTTTTCAAAATGAGGTCACTGCTTTAAAAATGTAAGAAACATTGTCAAATTTAAAATGCTCTTTTAGAAAAGAATTCAGTAACTGCACATTAAGAGTGCCTTAATGTCTGCGACAAGAAAAACATCTGCTTCAGCAGCGGAAATGGAAAGTTAATACTCCAGATAAGGAAAGGAGGTTTTGAGGAAAAAAAAAAGAGAAAAAAAAAAAAAAAAGATCTGCTATAAACCTTACCCAAAACTCACATGAATTCTTCTTTGATCAAGTTAGTTCAAATGGAACAAATAACTCTCTCTTCCAATTAACTTCATATCCTCTATGCTTATTAGCTTTCTTTCCCCACCCTGTTTTTCACCAGATTTCTTAGTTTTATTTTTATTCTGCCCCGGAAGAGAGAAGACTGAACCCAGTGTGCACTGTGACCTGGCCCCACACATCCCCACGGCAGGTTTACTGTATCCCCGGGGTGGTGTGTGCTCCGGGCTAAAGCCGTAGCTGCCTCCAGATTCCACCTGCCCTTGTGCACTGTGATCCTGGACATCTCCCTGGTCATACTGGTCATACTGGACATCTCCCTGGTCATACTGCCTGCCTGCCATCGGCCACAAAACCCCACAAGGGAAGACATTGAATTAGTCAGGTATGTCATATTCCCTTTACGCTGCTGGTAAGTACGTACTGGGAGTCTTTCCCCACCCATGACAAGTGTGGGTCCAACCTTCTGTCCCACAACATGCCCCGACGTTTGTTTATGTAAACTGGAGAGTATGCTTGTAGGCAACCAGCATATCTCAGACCCACATGAGAAATACACCCTAAATCTAGCCCCATTGCACTCTGCCAGTATGCTTGACAATTTTTACTGGGTGAATGCCTTTATTTTGTTGCCTTCCGCTTTTGCATTACTAAGACTTGACCGGGATTTAAAGATTTGCAGTTGATCCCGGGCTAGCTGAATCCAAGCCCAAGAATACAGAAACTGCAAACACCGCCCTAAGTGTGTTCATTTCGGATAGTGAGACTTGCTGGACCTGCGTGACATACAGCTGACAGCAGAGAAAAAGCTCCATTGATCTAGTGGAAGGGAAATAAATATAAGACTAGGATGGAACAGTTGCATATGAAGAAATACTATAGATGTTTCTATCTATCATCTCCAACAAAGGAGATATTAGAGGATAGGCAATCTGATTTTGGCAGGAGAAAAACAGTAAGGTAAGAGAAGACAGAGGGACAGTGGAGAACTGGTGGGTAAAAGAGACTTTCTAAGAAAGCCTGTAAGAACTGTAAAAGTTTAGAGAATCAACGTATATATATTGATGAATGAAAGTTTAATTCTAGGTCATTTTCATACTTGACATTGATCTAAATAAAACTTTAAAAAAAGCACCATTTTCTGCAAAATGTTTCTTCATAGTGTAAAAGCAAATAAAAATTCTTGAAACGATTTTCCCACGCTTAAGCCCAGCACAAGCTAGCTAAATATTAACTTGCATCAGAGGCAGAAGACTACCTAATTTATAGCTGTAAAGGTTATGCAATTCTAATCACTAAAATACAACACCAAACCAATGAGAAGACCTTTGCATTTACAATTATACAAATACATAACACTATAGTTAAAATGCAAGTACACATCTCGCACACTATGGATTGTAAACTACAATTTCTCTTGTATTGGAAATTCATAACATACTTTCTTTAGCTATTGGGTTTCAAAATGAGGTCATATAATGTGAAATGGATTTTTTTATATAATCAAGTGCTTAAAAGCTGTATTATATATACTTCCAGATTGTTTGTTTCTTTAGAATCAATTATACTCTAAAAGTTGCTGTGTGAGAAAACACTTAAACTCTTCATGCACTGTATAGCGTACTTGTTGCTGTGTAAAAATGATAACAATAAAGGTAAAAAGTCATTGCAGGTTTTAGCTAAGCATTCTAACTATTTCGTGTTACCTTCCATATTAACATGAAGCAGATATAGAGTTTCTTCAGCAAAAGCCTATTCATAGT
Organism: Balearica regulorum gibbericeps; assembly: GCF_011004875.1. Taxonomy (NCBI): domain Eukaryota; kingdom Metazoa; phylum Chordata; class Aves; order Gruiformes; family Gruidae; genus Balearica; species Balearica regulorum. The sequence continues at coordinate 174,634,081 of NC_046184.1, forward strand.
TGTGAATAGCAATTACTGTTGATACTGCCTTTAATGAATCAACAGAGACACCTGGGAACGGTGGCTGACCCGCTGCCTTGAAAATTCGGAGATGGCATGGAAATAACACTTGAAAGTAATTTTGAAAGGTTTTCTAACCTTCTTCTTGTCTGCAATGGTAGGGTGCAGTCTGAGATGAAGACACTTAAATGTAGGCATCTATCTGTAGGTACCTATACGTGCAAGAAAGGAGCGCAGCAGTAGCTTGAACGCGAACGGACAGTGTCATTGTAAATGCTGTGGTTTATCTTCCTGGCCTTCAGGTTCCGCACTGGGAGGCCATGTGTTTCCCACAGACCTTGTGTCATATCTACAAGCAAACGTCTTAAACATCCTAGGGCACAAAATATGGGAGTAGATCTGTAAATTGAACAATAAAATTAGGCCCTAGGCATCTAAACTTCCATTATGGCCAGCAGAGATAGAGAGCAGGATTTGGCTGTGGAAACGGAGGTGTACAGGGTTATTATAGCTGCACCTGATGTCCTTCTGCCTCTCTAGAGGGCCACAGTGACATGTCATATGTGCCATGTAGATGTCTTAGATGACATATAGCATCCCACTTACTTATTGATGTCTCCATTTAGATGTCTTAATATGGAGACTGGATTATGCTTTCTGTTGTGATTCTAGATAACACAGACATTGTGCTTGCTAAAGTTAGACATTTAAAACTGGTGCATACAGTAGATGATATAAAAAAAATATCTTCCTGAAGTTTTCTGAAGAGGGTGTTCTGTCCTGCTCCCATTCTTCTGTCAGGAGCAAGATAATGGAAGCTGGAAGCTGAGAGCTGCAGTTTGTCGTAGAGGCCAGATATCACTGGTCATCTGATATACTATAAAAAGAAATGAGAAAAGGCAATAGTATATAGATGATTTCTGGAACACCTAGCAATAATTTTGGCAAGTATATGCTCAAATAATGTCCTAATGTGATTACATATTGCTTTCTGTCTGATTAAAGCTGCTGTATATCAGAATTGTGATTGTCTGCGCTTCCAGAAAAGACGTAAATCTTACAAATATTTCACTTTCTTTGCAGTCATGTGCTACTTAATTAATTATGCTTATCAATTTAAATTTAGGTAAGCAGAGTGGGGAAGTTTTTACTTCTGGAGGTCCTCAGTGACCTCCCTCTATTTGCATGGAAGTTGGGCTCAATTCTGTTGCCTAAGCACTGGCATGTAGTGCTACTTCAGGTATCCTAGAGTATCCTTCTTGGATTTAATCTGTTCTAGAAGAGTGGAAATCTCCCATGAGCTCTGTATCAAATTTGCCAAAGCTGAGCCCATCAGCCAAGTTGGTGATGCATCCATGAAAACATATCTAAGGGCAGAAAATGCTGGACAGGCAGAGGGGCGAGAGAAAAAAAAAGAGAGAGAAACAGCAGGGGGAACATCAAGGTCAGAGGAGGAGGAGGTACCCATGGTGGCAGAGCCTGCAGCCTGTGGATGAGACTATGGTGAAGCACATAGATGCTCCTGAAGGAATCAGCATGTGTGGAGGCCCTGGCAGAGCAGGGGAAAGTGTGAGGAGGAAGGAGCAACAGAGAATAACTGTTACGTACTGACCATCCTCCCTGTGCCTCTTGGGGAGGGGAGTCAGGAGTGAAAGACTGAAGCTGAGGTTGGGAAAGGTGTTGGTTTAATGTTTATCTTGTTCCCCACTACCCAAATTAATGGTTGCATTTTTTTTTAATTGGCAATAAAATTAGTTAATTGTCCCCAGTCAGGTCTGTTTTTCCCATGACTGTAATTGGTAAGTGATCTCCCTGCCTTTATCTTGACCCACGAGCTTTCTCGTTCCTGTTCTTAACTATTTTCTCCCTCCATCCCAGGGAATGGTGGGAATGATCAGGCAGCTGGGTGGGTCTTTGACTGTTAGCCAAGGCTAATCGACCACATCCCTCCAAAATAAAAATCCTAGTGTAGCTCTGGAAATTGCCGCAGTAGTGATTTCAGTAGATATCAGGGATGAGACTGCATCTGGTTTGGTGTCTTCTGTCACTCCTAAGAAGCTTTGCACTCTCCTGCCACATATTCCCATGCTGTGCTTTAGGGCACCCAACACACTTTTAGTTTCAGTTAACGCATGATTTACTGCACAAATCTCACATTACTTAATGTCTTTTGAACTGAAATACACTTCCCAAAATATAAATTACATCTTAGGGCTACAGAGGAAACTACATGAGGCTCAGAGGTGACCCATGATCAAGTACTGTTTAGTGTTGATGTGGCCAGTCTGTTCTAGATGGGACTGGAGTTAAGCAGAACAGATACAGACCACTCTATTAGCCTGGACACCAAGACTGACTGCAGGAAATGCGTTTTACAGTAGACACGTGAAGCGTATTTAATGAAAGAATAAATATTTCACCAATTAAGAGAGCAGGGACAATGAGAAAGCAAGAAGGAGTAGTACTTATTGTAACAGACAGTAAAAAAGCCACTAAGCGTTTGGAAACCTATAGATCAGTGTGCCACGTACATCAGATTCCAAACCACAATCCTAAACAAAGTTATGTCAAATAGCGTTACGTTCCAGAAAAGGAAGAGAGCATTGAAGGCAAAGATGATTCTGCAGCTGCCTCCAAGCTGTTACTGACAGAATACCAGAATATAGCTCATTTCTTTGTGATGGATGACTTCAATATTGAATTACAAAGCAAGAAACATGGAAAAGACAGTGTAAAGGGAAAATTGGGATGAGGAATCATTAACCAAAATGATGACTCGTTGAATAGCATTTGCTGTCTGATATGCTGCTCTCCAAAATTTTCACAGAAAAAAAGTCAAATTTTTCAAATAGCAGAAGAAAAATTTGACCACAGCTGCATCATCTGAAGACAGGTCATGAGTCTAAGATGCCATAGCATGCCAGGCAGCAGGTGCCAGCGATGACTTCAACCATTGCTCTGCCAAACTAAAAATAAAACACAGAAAAATACCCTCTGGTTAGGAAGTGACAAAGATCAACAGTACAAATCTGAAAACAAAAGGGTTGTATGAGGAATTTCAGCCTGGCCCTAAGAATAGATTTACACTAGTGTATCAGGCAAAAGAAGCTGAAATGAAAGAAGAAAGGGAAGTGCACAGACGCAATGCGATTCAGTTCAGCTGTCACAACTGAGTATCAGTATACTCACAGCAACAATGGAAATACGGTGCCTCAATGAGAAAAGAACATTTAAAGAGCTATGAAATACATGGCATGCTATGATATGCTGTGAAACCATATACTATTTTTGAGCGAGCAACGTTTAAAATTGGAGAATCCAAAGAAAAGGAGGAAAATTCTCATTGTTGAAACAGAAGAGATGGGGAGATTCTTTAAAAGGAATCATTAACAGCATCTCCTTATCCCAAACACAGCTTTATATGTAGTATTTGAAACCACACAACTAATCCCACACTTAACAGGATTTCAGGATAAGTTACAAGCAAGAAGCTGAAAAAACAACAAAGCAGCAGGATATAAAATCACAGCAGAAACACTAGAAGTATTTGACTCACCTCCCTGATGAAACTGATAAATGTGCTTAATGAAACCTAGGAAGGCAGAGAGGAAAAGCCATTCTGAATAAGAGAAAGAAGGAAACATGAGTAGGATACTCTGAAAGGGTGACCTCACTGACTTCAACAACTGGAGACAACTTGTGCTGCTCTTCATCATAGCAAAAATCATTTCCTGTGTCATACAACACATCAGTAAGTATACACAGCAGACAAATTCTGTTTGATAAATAAAAGAGTAGGTCAACTATTTTTCCCTTAAACTGTACTCTTGGTCCTCAAGATGAGTCAACAGTGCTTCCAAAAAAAGTCAATATTATCCACAAAAAAAACCCCCAAATCCAGAGCTTGATCAAAAAAATCAGCTAAACCAAAACAAACTTTCCTGAAACTCTTATGACAAAAGGTAACAACACACTGGCAGCCAAAAAACATCAGAGAAAGAGAAAACCCCAACTAACTAGCTATTTCTGATTAGAAGAGTTGTTTTAATCTCCTGATACCTTACTTCTCAAAGTGCTTAAACCACTCCTGTATTACATTTTGATATGTAAGGGAAAATAATAGTGAAGAAATGAATGAATATGCAAAGGATTACAGGGATATTTCATGAAGTATCCATGAATCAGCTTTCTTAAAACTCTTAATTCCTTTTTGTGCCCACCAAGACCACAGTTCTACATATAATTTTTGTAATATATATTTTCTATTGATTCTTCACTTATCCTTACTCTCACTTGTATAGGAGCTGTATCTATAGGAACAATGTTTGTTTACAGAAGGCTAATATATGTCCTTCTCTTGCACTAGTGGACTACCCTGGCCCTAGAAATCTGAGTGGGAGGACCAGAAATAGAACAGTCTAGACGCAGTCAGCAAACTCTGCCAGTTTCTCAAAGGAGAACACTTTTCTTAATCTTCTTAAAGTTACCTAAAATATAGTTCTATTTCATTTTCATAACTCCAACCTCAAACCATGTCTACAGTATTTAAAAGGTATAACACACATATGTAATTGTATTATAAAATAGAAGTTCAATAACTATATAATTTCTTTTGTTTTCTCACGAATACATCAAAAAGGTAGATAAGGACCTGTACAGATCCATGTTTTGTAGCTAATAAATCAACATGCCAAGACACTATCCATATAATCTGAAATAGGATTTCTTTGTTGTATTACCCAACATTCAGCACTTTGACTTCAATAATTTCCATGTGTGCTCAATACCACTACAAAAACTTGATGATTACAACTCAAAATAGAGTGCTAAGAATACTCTGAAAGAATACATTTGAGAATCTGAAATGGTTCTGGCATTAAAATATGTGGTTTGAAGGCTCTTGTTCAGCATCGAAATTATTAAAGCTAGTCATATACTCAAAGCCAAGCTTACGAACCAATGTGTTAAGCATCAATGTTTAGTCACACTGTGACACTGCAAGTGAAGCTGAATGTAAGTTTAAAAAAAATTCTTCCTTTTCTTCTAGATTCCACAAGGAACAATTTATATATATCTGTGAAATCAGCAGATTTTTTGTAATATGTATGTCTTAAATATCTAAGCAAAATAAAGTTGATAGAAATCTCACAGGTAGCATAAACTGCAAAAGAAAGCTTACACTGAGTAGGTTTTATCACCTAAAGCTTTGTTCCTATTTTGTCTGGATACGTAGACTGCTTATTCTCAAACTGTTAAGCCTTTGGCAGGAAATGGACAATACTGGGGGAAAATTCCAAAGGGAATACTATATATTACTCAGATCTGCATAAGGATGAGATTGACAGGACATCCTTCAAAGAGCAAAAACAGTGGCCCAAAAGAAGTATTTAGGTTTTAAAGAAGATTACAGTTTAAGCAGGAGCACTCTATTAAGGTTGTGAAGTGAATGCATGGTATTTAAGGAATGCGAAAGGAAAAGAAGTTGAAATCAATATTGAACATCAGACAGAGAGTAGTAATTTGGCTTTCATACCTATTCAACCAGTTTCTCAGCTAGTAAAAAGTGACATTGCTGTGTTGACTCAGGAGAAGCCTGGAGAGTTGCAACAGCTAGGGATTCAGGCCCTTGTACATTTTGATGTGTTTTTTAAATTAGATAAAGAATGAGGAGGTTCAGCTACTAGTTACTAGTAAAAGGGGCCAAGTCATGGGATGGCAGTAATAAAAAGATGGGTGTAGAGAAAGAGAAATAACTATATAGTAATTACTCTGTAACATTTGTTGGGCTATATACTCTTGATCCTTTGTAGCTAGAGAGTTGAGCAAGAAGACTATTCTGGTAATGATGCAATCAGAAGGCATTAGAAGCATGTAGTAAATTAACAAAAATCTGGAATTCCTTTAAATGAATAAATATATCACAGGCACATATATACTTATATGGTTAGTTATGGATGTTGTGATAGAAGTCTCCAAAGTTTGAACTAATAGCTAATTCATTATCATGGGAATGGGTTGTGGGACAGGAATGGGCTATGGGAATCACCTACTGTTGATTCAGTCATCTGCAGTGTAAAATTAAAAAAAAAAAACCAAACAACCACGACCTATGTATACTTAAGAACCTGTAATACATTCCACTCAGCCAGACACTAATATGTCTGTGGTCATCATTGTCACAAGTACAAAATGAAGAGTAGATTTAGTCATTAAAACCACCTAACCTATGTCCAAACTCATGTGACTGTAGAAAACTTGTGACAGTTTACAGACACTGAGAAGAAAAAAAAAGAAAAAAAAAATCTAGAATTGGGTAAAAAATCCCATTGCAGATACTTTGCAATGATTGACCAGTAAAATCAAAACAATTATCCAAGCCCTGAAAATGCTTGCACTCCTGAGTAACGTTATGCATCAATAGTCAATGGGCCTGCTCTCATGTGTAAAATTACTCAAGTGTATAAATTTTTCAGGATTGGGGCCAAGCAATATAATGCTAGACAACAGAGCCCAAAGACAGTTGGCAGCCATTCAGGAAAAGTGCTGGGGGCAGCGGTATCAAAGCTGCAGATAGCTGAGTAAAATTCATAAAACTATACGAATGGAAGACTAAAAAACCCCAGATATTTTAGACTTTGCACAATGTCACTTTGCTTTTACAGTTTGTATGATCTTAAACTGGAAAGAAAGGGTCAAGCCAATTACAGTAACAGGAAATAAGTAAAATTTCATTTGTATACTACAGAATGCTCTAATAATGCTAAAGAAGGGGGGGGAGAAGAAAAGAAAAGAAAGAGAAAAGAAAAGAAAAGAAAGAGAAAAGAAAAGAAAGAGAAAAGAAAGAGAAAAGAAAAGAAAGAGAAAAGAAAAGAAAAGAAAAGAAAAGAAAAGAAAAGAAAAGAAAAGAAAAGAAAAGAAAAGAAAAGAAAAGAAAAGAAAAGAAAAGAAAAGAAAAGAAAAGAAAAGAAAAGAAAAGAAAAGAAAAGAAAAGAAAAGAAAAGAAAAGAAAAGAAAAGAAAAGAAAAGAAAAGAAAAGAAAAGAAAAGAAAAGAAAAGAAAAGAAAAGAGGACAAAGGCACGAGAAAATAACAAATCATATATTGAGATTTACTATAGGTTTTTCCAAGTAAAAAATCATGACTATTTAAAAATAGATAGAAAAAATTCAGTCAACAAGGAAGAATTTAAAATACTAACACGATCACAGCAACTAAAAGATAGCATAGTAAAGAGCAAAATGGATACAAAGGAAATGGTGATTGATGAAATTAAGAAAAGAAAATTAAATTGTAAACAAAGAAATTTGGTATCTAGACTAAAAGGAAAATTTGACATATTTTACAGTGCGCTTGTGATAGAGGCCCATCTCAGCTCACCTGGGATTTTTTTCACATCAGGCTTATAGTTTAGGTTTTCTGAATCTCTGCACTGAAGATGTATACTTCATTTCATTGACTATATAAAGAGACCAGACTCCTATCTCTGACACATAAACAAAGCATCTAAAGATAGGTTGGGTGAGTACTATCTGGAAGCAGCTGCCGTAGAGTAAATATGAGGAACTGGCAGCCTCTAGTTGGAAAGAAAAATATAAAAGAAGAAAAAAATAAGGGAAAAAAAAATAATGTAATGCTTGAAAAGTATTGCTTTTCTAGAATTAAATCTATTACACATCTTCAAAAAAAGTACAATAATACCTTTGCGACTGCAAATGCAGTCTTTAAAAGGACCAGGAAGGATCAATACAATAAACCAAAGGGATGCAGCTTGCATGTTTAGACACAGGCAAGATGCCTAGCAAAAGGAAAAAATAACCTCGGATGTTTGTCCTGTGTTTAGCTGAACGGTTGGGTAGTGCCAAGAAAGATTTTAGAGACCTACCCTGAGGTTACTTTCACATTTCAGGATGCGCAATCAAATATGCATGTGGACTTTTGTTAAAGGTGCAACAATTAAGCTGAGTAAGATGGTATCTCCTCCAGAAATCTTACTGCGTAAACTGCTTTATATCGGGGGGGAAAAATTGTCATGAGTATTTGACCTGTGAAAGACATTCACATAGTATGGCAGCACCTACAAGCATTTCCCCATTGAGACAGAATCCTCACTTTTGTCCTCTGATTTGCATTAATTTTGGCTGTGAGAGAAGGTAGAGTGAATACCCTGCTATGTGTCAGATCTGATTCACAGGGTAAGCAACGGGATATGAAGAGGGCACATCAAAAGTCCACAAAGCTCCATAAGCTCAGTCATTCCCAAAACATTTATTTATGTAAATAGACTTGGAAGCATGCCTTGAAGATCAAAAAGTAGTATAGTGAAATTACTTCTCTTAAAATGAGGCTGGGATCTTCAATGCTATTTGACGCATTGAAGGAAAAGAGCTTACTGTTTCAGACATTAATTAAAACAAAAGACAGCATTAATCTGACATTTACATGGTCCAAAAACATGGCACGTGTCCCTCATGCCAGTATTTCCAACAGTGGGTAAAGAAAGGAACAAGCCATCTTTGACCAGGACCTGTGATAAGGAACGGCAATGTCGTAGGTTTACATTCTCCCTTTCCTTCAACCCTGCTTTTGAAAGACAGCCAGTCTTGATGTTATGACCCAGGAAAATGGACCCTTATTAATGATCTAGACTAGAAGAAAATCTCAACCACCTTTACCAACCTGTAGGTTTTAAAACTTATCCTTAACTTTTGCACAGGTGACCAAAACCCACCCTTCTCTTTACAGTCATATTTAGAAGCGAATTAGACTGCATAGTTACAACGCTGATCTTAGCTTTCTAAACTACAGTTCAGTCTAGATTTTCATAGCAATCCCAACATTTATAGCACATCAACTACCAGAATTAGTTTTGGTTTCTCCTCTGACTTTCTGGAAAAGACGAAAGAAGGCTAAATCGTAATTCTGAAGGGTTTTGCCCGCTCCATGTTACAGTTCATTACATAGAAATGCAGGTTACTATATGCAACGTCATTGTTATTCCAAAAGTGTATGTATATATAAATTAAAAAAACAAACAAAATGTAAACATAATATAAAATAAAAAGGAGAGAGGGTGAGTATCAGGCAGAAAATCAAGATAACAAGAACTGCAGGTCATCCTAATGGATTATAAGAGTGGGGCCTAGAAAATAATTAATAATGAGCAATGAACTACGACTAGTGTCAGATACCCTGCCTCTCTCTGGGCTGGCATTAGCTGCCATTATAAATTGAGGAAAGAATTCCCCAAATAATTGCAAATAGCCACGAGAGATTCTGCAAACCAGCTAAGATGTGTCTGTGGGCATGCTAACAAAAGCAATTTCTTAGCAAGCAACATGCTAACCCCCTGGGACTGTTAATGAATCTGCTTTGTGGTAAACTTTTTAGGAGTACATTGCTACAGAGACTTAAGTGCATTTCTTTCTGAATTCTCTTATTTCCATAAAGTTCGTTTGATTGAAATTCAGATTTCATGTTATTCAGGAGGTTCCTGCGACTCAGTTTTCACTGCACTACACATTTAGTATTGGGGCAGCTTTTTACAAAAATGTTATCTGCAGTTGAAAGTATTCTTTTCAGCTTTAACGCATTTTTTTTTTTTTAATTATTTTTGCACTGCTTCGTTTACACATAATATTTAGTCTCCCTCAGAGCCACACCGGTCAGAAATTCCTCTTTGCTGCTGCTTTCTGCGAGCGTTGAACAACTCCAGCCACCCATCATCATTTACAGCCTCTCCCCTACAGAGGGCACCTTTGCCTTATTGGAATTGCTTCTGCAAAAGAGATAATCGGTGGTTATCAGGGAAATAACTGAGCCTTCAAGTGAGATCAAACTTCTCACAGATACCAGGGCCTTGTTTGCCTAGTCTTTTTAATTAAGCAAGTTTTGTACTATAATTCAGCAGCAAGCAATAACAGTGTTACATTCTGTATTATTATAGTCTCCACCAAGAAGTGAGGAGATGAACTGGAGATTGGAGAATTTATCTGAGAGGCCAGTGAGTACTGAGATGGATTAAAGAGCTTAAGGTTGGGATTTTTTCTTTCCGTCAATAATTAAGGGTTTTGTCGTTAAAAAAAATGTTTCTGCGATGCGTACTAAAAACAATGTCCGTGGGAAAACAAGCTGTAGAAAGTAAGTCAACCATTTCCCAAATAAATCTTTCTAACAGACCTCCAATTAGTAATTGCTATCTGAAAGCTGTTCAAGTGGAAGAAAGGAAGATTTTATTCTCCTTTGTAGGGTTAGACTATCAAAACTGACCCTAAAATTATTATTTGGGAAAAATACCAATTGACTGCAAGACTGAGCCAAAAAGTAATTTTCTTCCTGTTTTTTTGGTGTGCTATTATTTTTGAAGTGCTGGGTATATCATTCATGCTATCTGCTGGTTCTGAATAAAACTAGCAATACTTTTCTGTTCAATATTGTTTTTCAGCTCAATCTGTAACACAGTCTTCCTTTACAGGCTGTTTCACTAATGTGTTAAGACAGATGCAAACGTCATTGATTTGTAAATGGCAAAGTGAAAATTCTAAAGAATAATCTTTCCTCTGTCATTTTATATCTGTCTGACTATTCAAAACAAGCTACAGCTGTAAAAAGAAGTGCAAGACATTGCATTTATGTGACTCCCAAACAGGCCAGTACTATACTAGTTCATATTAACTGGGGGAAAACACACAAATAAATGCATCTGTCCCTTTGCATAATGCTTTTTTTTATGGTGATCCTATAAATAAAAGTTACAAATAGCCTTATAAATTCAACAGCAGGCAACCTGTTGCAAGAAGACTCTAACTTCCCTGTGCTGGTTTCTGGGACTGATGTTGACTGTAAAGAATCTAACACAAAACCCAGCAAGGAATGTGCCCTGCCTTCCCTAACATTTTTCTCAAAGTCTCTTATAGAAAATGCATTCATGTTTACATTTTCAGCTTCAAATACCCAGCACAAAAGCACGAGAGCACAAAAACCTGAATCTCTAGTCCAGGCTGCTAAATTAATTAAGCAGGCCCTGTATTAGTGAGCAATACTTTAATGCCATTGGAAAATCGTTTTAGGGAGTATTTTAGCAAGCTCCTCCTGTGTTATAATTTTACTTCCTTTTTCTTTTCTAATTATAGGCCAAGGCTGGATTCCTCACTAATTAAGGAAACTTTTTTTTTTTTTTGAAGATTTCATTTCTAGAAGTCAATAGGAATGTTGCCCACGTAAAGATTGCAAGATGAAGAGCTTGTACGTATAAAAGTGTCCAGTGTGAATATATGTTTCAAGACAGTTGGTGTAATATAAACCAGTTGAAGCTACATTTGCACTAGTAAATTAAGCACTGCCAGGAATGTTCTCAGGTACTGGAATATGACAGTCTATACTGTAAAACTGTTTGAATGGCCTCTGGCACACTTTAAGCATCCTAAAAAACAATTCCTGGGTGCAGTTTGAGGGAGATGGACGATGCTTACCCCGGAGAGCCTTCCCAGCTGGCAGGCTGCTGCCACTACCCTCTCTCGGACAGGAGAAGAGTTTACAAACATGTATATGTGCTAGTTGGCTTTATTGCATAGGAACGTACCCAGGCAAGTTTAATTTGCTAGCATAAACGTAGCCTCCGAATCTGTATTTACTGCAGCCATTATATGTCACTGTATTTAAAAGTACTCAGCTATTGGCCCTTAGTTGTAAACTGTGCGCTGAGTTCTAAGTTTATATCAGCAGGAAACAAAACACTCAAGAAAACATTTTCTCGATTACATATACTGCTACATGCATTATTTTCCTTGTAATTGTTTCAGCTTGATAGTAAAAGTAAAACTTAGAGCTGTTAAGAAAATGTTTGTTTTGAATATAGCTTTATGGTTGTAGATAGAACAATTTAAAACAGAAAAAAAGCCACAGATTAACATTTTAGAAGTATCTAGGGTACTTAGGAGCCCCACTTTGAAACAGGACAAATTTACCAGTGGAGAACAGAAGGTCTTCATTACCCGCATGGGGTACCCCATGATACTGATAGTGAAGAAGCTGTACAGCTCAACAGCAAGTGTGGCTGAATTCAGCCCTTAAAATATTTTCTCAGCAAGGTGACACAAGCATTTACCTGAGAAGACAGTTATTTGGAGGTCTTCCTCCTAGTAGTAGCGTATTGGTCAACTGGCCTAAATTTTCCAAGGAAGAACCAGAGAAACCTTCACCCTTGCAGACTTCATATTTGATTGCTTGTGCTCACTGCTACCATGTGGGAAACCTGGCTTAGTTCTCTTGTCCTGTGGGAACGATGGATGTGTGAAAACAAGTTTCCCACCCTGGAAGTGACCTGCCTAACTGGTTATTAGCTGTACCACAGAATGCAAATACTGTCGCAGAAGCAAATAGCTTCATTTCAGCTTTACCTTGTTTGAAGCCCCACTTGTGTGAACGTAGTGGACCCAAGCGAAGACTGTTTGTGTTTGAGCATCAACTCTCTCTTCAAAAAAAATCCACCGACACTGAGATTTGGGCTTCCATCTATAAGTTCAGCAAAGGAAACCTACACACTTGGTGAATTGCGTCGACATGAGCTTATGTACTAAAGGATTTAAGCACCTATTAAATCATGAGACAAGCGGTAGTATGAGTATGGCACCTGAAATTTTTTTGTGGATTTTAGTTGCTCTATCCCTCCTCACGTGTGAAAATGGAATAATCCTCAACTCCCTGAGAATGATCATCAGATTGAAGGGTGTAATTAAGCAAAAGCAAGACAATTAAAACTCTTTCTAACCAGCTAGAGTAAAGCAATTTAGATGGTGGTAGTTCATTTGTCTTGCTTTGAAGTTTATATTTTAAGTTCATACTCACATATTTAGGAGAACACGCTTTAATAAAACCAACTTGTTAGTATATACTTTTGACTGAAAAATATTTTGTGTGGATAAAATTTTATTACTGTAACTCACCTGCTTGTATATTTTTATGATTTTCTTAAATTCATTTCTTATTTGAATGGAGTCACTTATTTTCCCTTAAAATTCCATTTACTTTTCAAAATGTAAGAATCAAATGTGGTTTGCTTTTTCTTTTTTAATTCTTTTTGGTACTTTTGTCACTCAGCTTCTTGCATTTCAGTGTTAAGTACCTACTTACAGATCTACAGTTGTGCCTAAAACTAAGAACATTGAGGAATTGCTGTCTTCATAAGTCTATTTTTATTGGATAAATATTCCAAGAATTTACTTTGTTTAAGCACTCAGATACATAAGCTTAAAGTCCAGTATTCATATTAATAAAATTCAGTTGCATGTAAATCACTGAGCACTGAAGAGGAACAGACAACAGTGAAGTTATATTATTTATAAATTCAAAGAAATAGTCATAATAAAAGTCTTTTGCTATAAAAATCAACAGTGTATATTTTAAGGGAACTTATTTTGGCCATACTATCCCTATTATATCTACCATAAAGATACAGGAACATTTTTTATGTTTTATATCTATGCCAAGTATTACTCTGTTTTAAAATAAGCGTCTATTTTTTTTGGAAATGTGAAAATAGAGAAAATCAGCACCTCCTGCAAATTATTTTCAACTATTTTTATATTCAGCGCCTTCCATATTTATGGTTTTGTATGATGAATTTTTGGCATAGAGAACTATTTGAGCATATATATATAGGTGCTTATTATTAATGAAAAAATGCATAGCAATAATAAAGGAAAAGGAAAAGATGCACCTGTCAAATAGAGGTAGAGACACACTTTAATCCTGGCCCACCTTTCGTCATCCACCAGATGATTTTAGACATTGAGCCCAAAGTACTTGAGAACATTATTTGGAGTTTTCCTTCTTAGCTAGACAAGGTGTTAGTGTCTCAAGAAGTTTATACAAAGTGAACCAATGGTTTACTGAAAGCTTTTAAAGACAGAGTTAGAAGACAACTGCATTAGTCCATTTCCACCTACTTGTGACCCAGTGTGTGTGATATATGATTCAAAGCTGCCTCTTATAGCCTTGGGAATCCTGCATGGAAAATCATATTATGCTGGACACCATTGTAAGTGTATCTGATTGGGAACATTACCCAGTATCCCAACACCCAACAAACAATAAGCAAATACTCAGAACATTCGGTGCCACTATTAAAGTGTATCTTGAGCTTATCTACTTGGTATCTTCTACCCAGATAAGAGGGTTGTGTGTCACCTTCCTTGCAAAATCCATCCTCATCTCCGAAGGAAGGAGGACAGTTTCCAAGAAAATCTAAATGCTGCCCATTAACAATCTCTGAACATGATGTATATAAAAAAACCCAAAACAAAACCACGCCAACCCCCCCTCACAAAACCCAAACACCTGGGGAAAGAAATGGGCCTAATGGAAAGATCTCACAGGTCTTCTGTAGTTTTGCATGTCGGGTGAGAATCCAAAACTCAGAAACGTGTCTAGCCTTGTCTGTGTTTCCCCGTCAGGTCTTTACAGCCGGGCAGCCCCTCCAGTCCCTTTCTCAATGACAGTGTGACGGTGCTGCCCGTGACACACTTGCTCCACTCACCCACCTCCTCAAACAGAGGGGGGTTAGCGAGATGGGAAGAAGCCGGGAAAGGACAACTTTTCCATTTCTGCTTTCTCGAAGCTGCCACTTAGAAAATGAAGAAACAGCTCTGACTTAATTAGGATGAGTTTAAGCCTATTTTTGTCCGTATCTCATTCCTTTGTGCTTTCCCCCAGTTCTGCCCGCCTTTCCTTCCCCCCCCCCCGCCCCCGAAGGACGTTTCTCCCCGGAGCCGGCCCGCGGGGAGCGGAGGGGAGCGGAGGGGAGCGGAGGGGAGCGCTGGCCGCCCTGCCCGGCCTTCCTCCCCCCCCACTCCCCCCCCCACGCACGGGCACTAGTGGGCGCTGCAATTTCTGTTAAGTTTCTCTAAGCAACGATATTCCACATTGCATCCAACCGGTCACTGGGGGGGGGGGGGCGGGGGGGGCAAAAACTATAGCTTCAGTATAAAAGGCTCCGTCTGTGCGTGCAGTCTGCAGGCAGTTGCCATTTATGTTTCTTTGCGTTACTGGAGCTGAGCTGGGAGAGGTCACTAGTCAAGCAAGCACCAGGCAAGCAGGCAAATTACTGCTTGGGGTTTGTTGTGTAGTGGGTTTGGGTTTTTTTGTTTTGGGGGGTGGTTTTTTTTGGTGGGTTTTTTTTTTTTTTTTTTTTTTTTTTTTTTTTTTTATGCAAGACCTGGCAAAGCAGCACCCCGCGTTGCAGCTCAGAGCTCAGAAATAAGGTGTCGCTCCGGTTATACTGCACAAACCGTCCGTGAAGTGCCCAAGAAACCCAGCTGAAAACTGTCGAAAGAGCTGTACGTGCCACGTTAAATGTGAGCTTCTTTTGGCGTGGATGGCAACATAACTTTGTTTTCTCTAGGCCGGGGGGGGACACGTGTACTTTTTAAAAAATCTCCTCCACTGACATGTTTCTCTCTTGTTATTTAACGAAGAAGGGATCTCTTTGGTACTATTGCAAGAGACATACAAAAAACCCTCGGCACATTACCCGAGCCTACTTCGCAACTTTCAGACTTTGTTCCTCTGCTTTGCTATCTAAATACAGTAGACGGAAATGGGAGATAACGCTCCCATGCAAATGAAGATAACAGTTGCTCGCCCACTCTCCGCTTAGGATAGTGGAAGACGCACTGGTTTTCCCTAAAGGAGACTTCCCCCCCCCCGCCCCCGGTAGCCTCCCGCATGTAAAGCGCCAGCGCATTGTCCTCTGACAGCTGATGCTTATCGTGCCGGTGGGGGTATTGTGTTTGAACTCGTGGCACTGGAAAACCTTGTAACTTTCTTTTGAAGTTAAATGGCTTCATTTTGTTTCCATGTATGAATAAGTCTCCGAAGAACTATAGTGACCCAAAAGTCGACCCATTTACAACGCCCGTCCAACCAACCTGTTCCTCTCTCGGTCGGAGCTTTGCAGAAGAAGGTCCGCTCGGAGCAGCAAGGCGGGAGGGCAGGGGGAAAGGAGGAGGGGGGGGGGGGGAGGCTCCTCAACCACTCCGAGTTGCATCGTAATTAAATTTTATTTTATCCTACCGAGGCATGCAAAATATCGAGCAAAATACAAGTTTAAGTAATTTGTTTGTATTCTTATCTGTAGGAGTTGGAAATTAACAGCCCCGCTAGTTTACTGTTAAGCCTGGAGAGCGAGAGATTGCTTTGCAAACATTACAGTTATTATGTCTGCAGTTGGTACTCTTTGTATAAATTATTGATCAGCCATCTTATTTTTCTTTCTGCTTAATGGATATTATAGCATAGCCGTTTACACGCTATAGTTAAGGTTGTGTCAGCACTTCCATTTATAACATCCCCCTCTTACGGAGAGTTTATAACTTGCTATAAAATTCCGCTCTGGGCTGAAACTTTTTAAGCAAGGGCTCGGACTTATAAAGCTCCTTCCTCTCTCTCTCTCGCCCCTCCCCTCATCAAAAAAAATTTAAAATGTTGTCTGCTTTTTTGAAATATATACATTAAAAAAGGTAACCCCACCCCACCCCCCCCAATGTTTTTCATTCACTTAAGTGACTTGAGGAAAACGCTGCGTTTCGCTGGCTGTCAGCTCATGTATAAAAAAGAGCCCAGTGAGCTTTTTAACAAATTTATTATTAAGGGAAACAATTAGTGCTCGAGCGGCTGCCGAGCCGCCACCCTCCGCCCCGCCAGGCGCGGGGGCCCGATCCGCCGGCTGCCGCCCCCCCGCCCCTCTCACCGCCCCGCGGGCGGCGGCACCGAGCCCCGCGGCCGGGGGCTTGGCGAGCCCGGCGGGGGCGGAGGGAGGGACGGAGCGACGGCCGGGGGACGCCGCGGTCCCCAGCGGGTCCCGGGCGCGGGGCAGGAACGGCGCTTCCCTGGCACCGGCGGAGATCGGGGAGCGCATTAGAAAACCAGGAACGTTTAAATATCGGGCCGGCTCTCCAGCGTCTGTATTTCGATTAGCCCGGGTTGGGAGCTAGCGATGGCTGGCTGAGCGAACTAATTCTGTAAGGGGGAAAAGCACGGGAAAGGGCATCTCCGACTAGATCACCACTTTAACTTAATTTAATGGCAGGGGCTTTGTACCTCATAATTATTGCTCTGAGCGACTTTTCCTACCTGTTGGTAGGTGAATTAACACGTTGGACTGAGGACCTCTAATGAGAGCCCAAGTCTGAACTCAGACAGCACGGCGGGCTCCCCGTCTATTTCAGTCCTCGTTTCATTCACGCAGGGAAGTTGGTTATCATTTCCTCCTCGCTACCGCAGCTTTCCCTCTTGGCTGTCAGTCGTCAGGTGAATGTCAGCGGGCAGTGCCCGGTGCCCGGCTCCCTCCATCCCGAGCCAGCCCGGGAGGGGAACCCGACCCGCTTCACCGTTTGGCTCTGGTAGCTGCAGCGTCACCGACAGGCTCATATCAAGGATTATTTTAGTTACTGACTTAGAAACGTATTTTCTGAAGTCAGAACAGCGGCTTAAGGGAGAAAAAAAAAAAAATCGTAAATAAGCAAGTAGCTTAATTGGCGTTTGGTATTTGCAATTTGCATATACGCGCGTGGGTGTGGGAGTGGGTGTGTACGTGTGTTTGTGTGTGTGTCGGATGCAGGGGAGGAAGGAGGGAAGGGATGAGAAGGTTCCCAAATCGTCGGTTATTTCATCTCTCAGTACAGCGCGTCCTTGGCCAGAGCATCAGTTAGCATCACCGGCGATAACACCTATTTCTCGTGGGGATGAAAGGGAAGAATTGAAGGATACTCTCTGGGGCTAAATCCTGCCCTTTTACTCAGGCGATGAATACCCCCGGAGCTAGTGAGATGACTCGGGGGGGAGGTGTGGGGGGGTGGGGGGGAGAAAGCCGGCAAAAGATGCTCTGGCGCTGAAGTGCCCGGGTTAGGCAGGGCGTGTGCGAGCTGCCAAGCTCGGAACAATTCCTCTCCCAGTCCTGTGCTGGGGATGCGCAGCCACTGCTGTCAACTCTCCAGCTGAGAGATGCACATTAAACAATCAGCCCAGGTGATAATTTGCTCCCAGATTCTCGTTTTTAAAGACTTTAAAAAGTTATTTTTAATGGCTCCTGAAGTTTCTTCGCTTCCATTCTTCCACCAGGTTGGTTTGTTTTTGGGTTTTGTTTTGTTTTTTTTTTTTTTTTTTTTTTGTTAAGCAGGCACCATACGTAAATACAAATTGCAGTAAACAGAACGTGAAAGCAATCTTGCCACGTATTCTGGATTTTTTTATGATATATGGTGGACTGTTCTGAAGTGTATGCTATTGTTAAAGCTGTTTGTGCCGGGTGTGCTAATGCACTGTTTGATTGAGTGAATTAGCAGTCATAACAATCTGGCAGTCTGGCCATAGAAGTGTGCTCAAATTGATTTGTGTTATGGCTGGACTGGAAAATCTAGTGTTAGTTGTTTTTTGCCCTGGGGCATTGTTTGTACCAAACTCCACTTTTCATTTAATTTTCCAATAGATTTTTGAAAGACCAAAAGGTTTGTGATCAACGTTTGCTGCACTTTATTATTATTCAGTTATTAAAAATATCCTATGAGTAATTTCAGGTTCCCCAAAACCTTGCTTTCAATTAGAGTAAACATAATTAGCGTGACGTCGTGCTTGGAATGGTAAATCTCCCTTTGTATCTATTAAGCATGTTATCTACTTGTCCTGTCACTGAAAGGAATCCAGTTTGTATTTGTATTGGACAAGGTCTGCGCTAATTTGACTATAATGCAACAATTAGAAAAACAGCACTGCAGTATCCAGTTTCCTATTACTGCTACAACACTTCACATCAATCTCAACTGTATTCATCTTGTTTTCAATGTTTAGTAAATATCTTGGTGGAAGGGTAAAAAAAAAAAAAAAAAAAAAAAAAAAAAGAAAAAAAAGAAAGGATCCCAATTCACAGACTTACATTTCTAGGAGTGTATTTTGCTGACCGATGCGGGGGGGGCGGGGGGGGATTCGGTATGAGGTCCCTCCCTCTTTCTCAGTCTTCCCTCTAAATAACAGACAGCTCCTGAAAGGAGGATTGCTGCTCGAGACCCTGGAGATTAAAAGCAAAACAGAACTTACCTTCTCTTTGCCAGTACTTGCTCCTTAGAATCCTCTGCTCAGCAGTCGTTTGCCAGAATTATAATGCAGCATGATTAAACCTAAAACATTACTCTATTGATCACACAGAAAGCTTTGTGAAATCATTTAGTTTCTTCTCTTCAGAAACCGGTGAACAAAATAGGTCACTAGACAAGAGTAAGACAAAATACAAGACAGAAAGATATTTCTCAGGAAAATAAATTCAAAAGAAATGCAGAAAAAAAAACTATTGTGGATGAACTTAACATGGCAATACACTATTCGTCCTTACCAGGTGCCTATCTTCTGTATGCTTCCCCTCCCCCCTGGTCCATTCCTTCACACACGTTCAGAAGATAAGTATTTTTTTTTTTTAATTCTTCTGAATGAATTAAAAGATTTAATTATCAATAATAAGTGAAGAAGGGGGAGGGAGCTGATGTGCTATCCTATCGCCTGTCAGTCAGGTATTCAGATTCCTTAAAATGCAACTGCTACAATGCATTTTCTAATTACATTTTACCCTTTACAGCTGCCCTCAAAATTGTAATTTAATAAAATAGTGAACTCCATATCAGTCTTTTTTTAGAGCAATAAATTACAATCACTGTCAATACAACTTACTGCTTTAACATACATTCAAATATACCAAGATGGTCAAAAGGAAAAAAAAAAAAAAAGAGAGAAACAGAGAGAATACCTGCCCTGAACAGTTACATGAGCAGAACAGAAACCCTGCTTCAAACAATATTCCAGGAAAGAAATTAAAGACTTCTTAATTAGTGCGGCAATTAAGCTTTCTTGGTCGCATTTTAATCAGCCCAGGCCCTATCAAAGGACAAACAGAACGATTTGCAGGTCTTTGAATTTTAAACAGTCTTATTGATTTCAGCACCATAAGTCTTCACTTGACACAGGGAGAATTTTCAAATATCAGTTACAGTAATTTGAGTTTTGCTGATAGCAACTCAGGGAGGAAAAAAAAAGAAAACACCCAACAATATTATTACATGAAAGGGTCAGCGAGTAAGAGAAATGCAATCTAAAAAAGTTTACAAAGAGCAACCTCAGGATTTGTTGGTGTGTTTATGTGAGTGTGCGAGTATACGTGTGAGCTAAAATAAATCCAGTCACTTCCCATAATCATTACAAACACTTACCAAGCCAGAAGCTTTGAGGAGTCTTGAACCTTTTCATAACTCTCTCTCTTTCTAGGTTTCTAATCCCCTTGTTGCATTGAAATGATCAAGGTTAACCCAAAGCTGTGGTAGTAAACCCTTTCAAACTACATTTTATTTATATGGTTTTGAACCATGAGGATTATATATCCGTGAGGGCACGCAGCAAGAAGAAAGGCAGAAAGGCTGGTGTGCATCATGGTGTAGGGAAGGTAGAGAACAAATGAAATGGTAGGTTTCTTAATTCAGAGTTCCCTCCGATCTCGAAGTGGCAACATCCTTTGTGTCTGGCTCTGTCCTCATCTCCTCAAGGATCTGTTCTGTCTTCACGAGGTGTACGAGAAGGTGAGATGCAAAAGGATACTCGAGGCAAAGAAAATATGGACAGAGCTGGGCCTCCACAACTGAAAAAAGAAAGATGCAGCGTATTTATATCTTTAAATCACATGTTTTATGGAACACTAGATCCCGCCACTGGAAGTCAAAGTTGTACAAGCTTCTCCAGATAAACATCCTGAAAACTACCTGAAAACGGCTTGAAGAAGTGTCTGCACCATTATGGGTACACAAGACTTCAAAACGAAATGCCAGTTTGTATTTTCTTGGGTTTATTTGCCAATTTTAAAGTTTTTAGGTTTTAGGATAGCTAAAATTTCCCTAGTAAAGGACATCGTCACTGGTATTAAAACACAAATTCCCGTAGATTTAACTTAAAGTACAATAAGCAAGTAGATCATATGAGAATAGTTTATATCTGATAATGTGGAAATTCCCCTGTACTGAATTACTACAGTTGAGATTATCCACTCTATAGATGTGTCATCCCGTGAGTCATCTCTCACATAATAGTATACAATAAAAAAAAAAACAAAACAAAAAACCACCGCAGCTATGGGCACATACATGCATCACAATTAATTACAGTGCATATTTTTAAAACTGGAGGAATTACGTGCACACCAAACTATTTTTGCAGAGCCCCCATCTGTACGAATGGCCTTTTCTTTACCCTTTTAAAAATACCAAATGCCCTCAAGACAGGCAGAACAAAGCTCCAGGCCTTCCCGACTGACCCTAACACCCCACGCACGCCAGCCGCCGCCAAACACGCGTTAAAACTCCATCCTCAACTTCGGCGGCGGGCAGGTACCACGCCACGCAGGGGGCCCGGCCACGCCGGGAGAGGCACGTCCTGCCGGCTGCGCCACTGCGCATGCGTGGGCAAGCGCAGCAGCTGACTTTCCGCGCTACCTGGCGCGGGAGGCCGGGCCGCCGTTGCGCGGTTTTTGCGCGGCGCCGCCACCTGTTGCGCGGCGGTACCTGCGCGGGGCGGGCCGGGCCGCCCGCTTTCCCCTCTCCCAAGTTACTTGGGTGCCGCCGCAGCCCCCTCGGTGCGGTTTCTTGACGGCGTGACCCGCAGTGCCCCGTCCCCTGCGATCCGCGGCCGCTCGCGGGAGGGTCCCCCGCAAATTTTGCCGCGTGGGGCTGCCCTTGCGCGCCCCGCGCAGCCACCGCCGCCCGCGCAACAAAGGGGCCTCGGCGCTGCCGCCGGACCCTCAGCAGCAACTCCCACCCCGCCGGGAGGAGCCTTTCTGGTCCCGGGAGAACAACAACAAGAGCAACAGATCCGTCCGGAGGTTTCCGCTTTTGTCCGCCGGTGCCCCCGCCCCAGCCCCGGCAAGGTGTGCGGGCAGCCCCCGCCCCGCGCCCCGGCTTCCCCGCTGCCGCCCGGCTTTTCGGGGGGAAGGCTGGAGACGCTCGTGTTTCTCCACAAAGTGTGTTGACAAGCGACTGCTGAAAAGGGCTGGGAAAATTACATCTCGTCTCTGGTGGGGTGAAATATGAAACATGTAATCTAACGGTTCCTGAAGAAGGAGGGGTGGGGTGGGGGGAGGAAGAGGGACTTCTCTCCCTCTCTCTCTGTTTCCCTGCTCCGGGTTCCTGGTTGGATAATTTGGGTTAATACTAGTGAGTGAGCCTTTTGCTGCTTCAAAGGGTATTTCAAGTTGCCGGAGCTCCTCCCCTCCGCACCGTGTGACAACAACAACTCGTCCAGCGAGCGAGCGAGCGGCGGCGGCGGCAGCCAGCACTTCCCAGCTCATTTTCTCTCTGTCATTCCCCTCTCAATCTTTGATCAATGTACTTGCCAGAGAGAACCGAAGTCCTTCAAACCTCCTCCTTTTCACCTTCGTCTTTAACGTGGTGCTAGAGCAAGGACCACAAAAAGAAACTGCCCTCCCCCTCCCCTCGGCCCCAGCCCCGCCGCCCGGAGCGGACTTCTCCTCCTCCTCCTCCTCCTCCGTCCCCACTTGCGGGACACTTTGTGCG
Source organism: Balearica regulorum gibbericeps (assembly GCF_011004875.1). Lineage (NCBI taxonomy): Eukaryota > Metazoa > Chordata > Aves > Gruiformes > Gruidae > Balearica > Balearica regulorum. The sequence continues at coordinate 174,656,672 of NC_046184.1, forward strand.
TTTCTCTCTCTCACTCTGCCCCCTGCTCTCTCGCTCGCCGCAGCACCTGATCCGGGGTTATCCCCCCCTTCTTCTCCCCCCCTCCTCCCTTCTCTCCTTTCCTCCTCTTTTTTTTTTTTAATATATAATTTTTTTTAATTTTCCCCTTTCCCCTGCGTGTGTGTGTGGGAACTTTCCCCCCTCCCCCTGCCCCCTCCGCCGTATATGTGACCATGGCCGTACCGGCTGCTTTGATCCCTCCGACCCAGCTGGTCCCCCCTCAGCCTCCGGTCTCAACTTCTGCCGCCTGCACCACCACAACCACCACCTCCTCATCGGCCACCTCCTCTCCGTCTCCGTCCATCGCTCCCCCGCCGGCCGCTTCGGGGACAAACCTATTCCGGCCGGAGCCCATCGCAGCGGCGGCAGCGGCGGCCACAGTCACCTCCACCACCAGCGGCGGCGGCGGTAACGGCAGCAGCGGCGGCAGCGGCGGCGGCAGCCCCAGCCTGGGCACCGGCGGCGGCGGCGGCGGCAGCAGCGGCGGCGGCAGCGGCGGCGGCACCTCCACTCCTAATGCCAGCGCGGCCAGCGCGGCCAGCAGCCTGCCCGGCAAGCCCGTGTACTCGACCCCGTCCCCGGTGGAGAACACCCCCCAGAATAACGAGTGCAAGATGGTGGATCTGAGGGGGGCCAAAGTGGCCTCCTTCACTGTGGAGGGCTGCGAGCTCATCTGCCTGCCCCAGGCTTTCGACCTCTTCCTGAAGCACTTGGTGGGGGGCTTGCACACGGTCTACACCAAGCTGAAGCGGCTGGAGATCACGCCCGTGGTCTGCAACGTGGAGCAGGTCCGTATCCTGAGGGGGCTGGGGGCCATCCAGCCCGGGGTCAACCGCTGCAAACTCATCTCCAGGAAGGATTTCGAGACCCTCTACAACGACTGCACCAACGCCAGGTAACAGCCGCAAGGCACAAGCACACCCCGCGCCCCCCCCCCCCCGCCGCCGCCCCCGTCCCACCCCCGCGCGGTGCGGCCCGCGCGAGCGCTGCGCCGCTTCCCGCTGCCACCGCGCGGGCCCGGGGGGCGGCCCGCGCCCTGCGGCCACATGCGCTCGCCCCCTCCCTCCTTCTGCCTCGCTGCCCCGGCACCCAGCCGGCCTCCTCCGCAGCCGGCTGCGCCGCTTCTTGGTGGGACGGAGTGAGGGAAGGAGGGAGGAGAAGGGGTGTTTCTACCCCCTTCCCTGCGTGCCGTGCAAGTGTCGCCCTGTCATTGTCCCCTTCTTTCCCCCCGGGCCGAGGCGTGCCGGGGGCTCGGCGCGGCCGCGGGCAGCGCAGCGCGCTGTTTACGCGGGGAGCGGAGGGCCGGTGGGGGAGGGGGTAGCGGGGCCAGAAAGTGTTTTCTGAGCGACCCCTCTCCTCAAGTTTATCCCTGGATGTGTCTTTAAAACGGGCAGCCCTGGGAAAAAGCTGCCCGAAGGGTGCACAGGAGTGGGCGGGGAGCAGTCGCGGCGGCGGGGGGGGGGGGGGGGGGGGGGGGGGGGCGCGGACGACGGGGACACAGACTCAGGTTTCGCGTAAATGGGATGGGGCGCGGAGCTGCCTCCCGGGCAGAGGGCCCTGTCCGGGGTGGATAGAGGCCACTTGGCCATCAGCTGCTGTCATATATCCGAAGGGGCACGTGCACTTTTTGTATAGGTCTATAAGGCAGTTGCCACATGGCGAACGGGGAGGGGGGGACGGGAGGGCGGGAAGACGGCGAGGAGGAGGAGGAGGAGGAGGAGGAGGTGGTGGCGGCGGCGGCTGGTTTGCTTTGGGGTAGCGGGGAGAGGTGCCAGGCGGCCGGGCTGGCCTGCTCCCCGGGGAAGGGGGGGTGTCGGTCCCCGAGGAGCAGGTGCGAGCGGCTCCCGGCCTCCGCCAGCCGGGGAGGAGGCTACGGGGGCAACTGGAGCGCGGAAGGGATTTGGCAAGGCTGAATCATGTTACCGCGCAGAATAACGCGGGCGCGGTGGCGGGGATGGCGCCGGGGGCGGGAGGGCAGCGCTGGGGCTGCGGGCGGTGCGCGGGTACCGCCGCGCTCCCCTGCCTGCTCACCTCGCTGGCCGGGGGGGAGGGCACGGAGGAGAGGTGAAGCCCCAAACTTGGCATAACCGGGTAGGGCTGGTGGGGGGTGGGGGGGAGAAGGAGCTGGCAGAAGAGGAAATTCCTGCTGCAGTAGCAGCCTGCTTTGCAACTGAGGGCGAAAGCGTGGGGCTGTTATCTCTCAATCTGTAGGTTACAGGGCTGAATCTGCTTGATAAGGAGAAGGGATCGCATAACTGCCGTGACCCCGAGATCAGAGCGGTCGGAAGCGCCTCCAGTTCCCGGGGGCTCCCCCTGCCTCGGGCAAGGGGGGGGGGGGGGGTGGTCTGGTTCTGCCGCGCAGGAGGGGTGGTGGGAACTTCACAGGGAGCGAAGGCTCGCCGCCGAGGAGGTCGTAGACAAAGTCCCGATGCTACTTTCAGTATACGCAAATAAACAAACCGGGCTCGTTTCGCTTTCCTATTGTCAGATTTCAAGGTGCAGCACCAGCCAACACGTGGGGAATTAACCCCACGCGATGCCGTGCTCCTTCCCTTCCCTTCCCTAATGGCGCGGGGGTGTGACATTCCCTCCTTCCCCCCTGCCGGAGTTAGCCGGGGGTACTTGGGGCTCATTAGCATAGAGCGAGGCGAAGCCAAGCACTTACTCCGCAGTAGCTGTTGCTAGATGGATTGTTGAAGTTCCTGAATATTCAGGGCAGCAGGACAAAACAGCCGGGAATAACTTCCAAGCGCTGACATAACTATAGCTGCTCGGGTAACTCTACTGTTGTTTCATGTGGAATCAACATGAATATTAATAGCTGCTCTTAGAGAATTGTGTCGTGGGTTTTTTGTTGGTTTGTTTTTTTTGTGTGGCATAGAACTTGTAACAACTCTGCGTGAGTTCCAAGATTTGGTCCTTAAAATAAACTGATGGGAATTTTAGTTTGCTACGGTCATACTGTGTGAATTGTAATTTGAACACGTGAAATCAAAAAATAGAGAAACTTTTCCTTTTTTTTTGGGGGGGTGGGGTGGGGGAAGAGTACGGGGACACCAATTTCTGGACTTGGCAGGGCTATAAAGGGGTTTGGCAGCCTGGTTGTAACATGGGTTGATTATGTCAACAGCACAGAATCGGCCGTGTTTCAGCTGTTTCCGAGGTCTGCTGTGCTACCATCCAGCATAGTAGAAATTACAGTAGTGGGTTCAGAAGTGGATAGGATTTGACCCTTAAAAAGCGTAATTGTGGTAGACTTATTAATACACCCATTAAGCAAATAACTTAATGGAAAGGACATACAATAGGTATGCAAAATGTATTATTACAGTATAGACGAATAAAGCAAAGTGGGTCAGTGAGTTTTGGTCAAAATGAATGATATCATCAGAAGATAAAACTGTATTTACTTTCTGGCTTTCCCCTCCAATACATTACACTCTGATTCTTCTTTCCTAGCAAATTAATTATTTTTAATTATTTCTGACATTACAGTAATTACGCAGGATATTTTGATCTACTCGGTTTAGTGATTTAAGCGACCTTTCCAGGCTCTCAGTTACTGCATACTTTAGCTGGGTGATGTCTTTTTGTATCCTGGCTGGACACTTACTGTTGAGATGGAAGCTGTAAGAGCCAACTCCATCCTAGCGGCTAAATTGTTATACTCATCAGATTCAAAAATTTTGAACCAGCATCTTGTCACTGTTATATTTGTCTCATAATCAGCTGATGCACTTGAATACGCTAATCCCTTTTTGGAAAGCTTCATCAAGGTTAATACGTTATTTAATCAAAAAAGGCATCCAAATAAAGCCATTACTTTGTTGTTCTTTAAATGGACCGAATCGTTAGTTGCCAGTTGCTGTGGAAATAATTTGTAATAACTTATTTCGAGATGGAAAAGTTTTAGATGTGTTTCACCAAAATGATACATTTTAACTGTGATATTGCTATTTAAAAAAATCAATAAACCAAAAATCAATAAAACACCAAGGGATTTTCTATTGAATGCTTAATGTGGAGGTCTGTAAAGTGAATTGGTTTCTGTGTTTATTTGTGATACTACTAATAATAACATGATACTAAAGGACCTTTTTCTAAATCAGGCTTCTGTATCAGTTCACTGGAAAAACAAGCTTCCGTTATGGAAGATGACTTTTCTGGTCATACTGACCTTTGCTTTTATTTTCCTCATAAAAAGCACTGGTCGCCAAACAGAAATCCAGGAAATAGCAAACTGTGCATTTAGCTTACATTCCGATTAAACGGTTTGACATTAATGGGATGCTAGAAAGCCATATGCCAAACGAATAGGGGAAGGATAAAGGCAAAACAAGGAAAATATTTAAAGCTACTCGATGCCAATCGAGTCAGGTTTCTTGAATGTGTGCATGAAAGAGAGTAGCGAACTGTGCACTGGATGTCACCTGCCTAGATTAATGACCTGGAAGCTATTGATCCCAGATTGTTTCTGGTCTCTTGTGTTTTGAGCACTTGTCGTGGAATTTTACCATGCTGGGTCCCTTCGTGGAGTTTTCCCGTAGACTTAGGGTGGCTTTGGATCTTGTCCACCCGAGTAAAGCCTAAAAGCGTGTGCCTTCTTCTGACCTCCCTCCTGTGGCCAGGATATGTTAATCTTTTCTGACATTTGAAGATGATTTTGAATGAGTTCATTGACATTCATACTTAAAGCGGGGAATTATTTGCACTGTTTGGAAGCTATTTACAAATTTTGGGAAACAACCTCATTGATTTTTGAGTATAAAGGGGAGAGATGAGAACATGAAACAATTCTCTTCAAAGCCTGTCTTACACGGCAGTTATTCAGTCTCTCTTTGCTAGCTTCTGCTCCTCTCGAATTATGTGGACCTAGCATGTGCTTGTTTACTTAATACTGCACGCTTGCACAGTTTTTTTCTGTTTGTATTAATTAAAAGAGTATCTCACCCAGATAGGTTAGTACAGATCATAGATATTTTAAATGAACAGGTCAGCAACTGCAGCTGGAAGGAATGTCAAATATATAGTATCTGTGGTTTATATTGATGACCTTCCTTCTTGCCACACATTACTAAAATATAATCAGCAGAAATATGGTAGGTTTTACAAGCAAAGACGACTTCTGGAAGGCCAGAGGATAAATTGTAGTAACTATAAAGGAGGACTAAAAGGTTTGGAGGTGGCTTCCTCAGACTTAAAAAAACCCTAAAAGACTCCAGCTGCTTGCAATAACCGAATTTTAATATCCATCTGATGATACTTATTTAACGGTAAATATTATAAATTAGAAACTGAGGTCTTTGGACCGTACTTATTACAACAGAACAGACTATTTATCCCTTTAATCTGATACTTAGTCCCTGGCAGTAGCCCAGTATCCAATACTTGAGGAAGGGAACGCTTCTCCCCGGTGAACGTTTGTCGCCCGTTGTGCAACGCTGCCGGTGCTGTTCCTGTGCACGGATGTGATGGGCACAGAGACGTTTTCTTCCTGATTGCTTCACATGATTTTCCCAAAGTATTCAATTTGATTAACTCCTCCTTTATCTCGTAGCTATGAATATTGGTAAAGTTTTGGGGTTTTTTTTTTTTAAAGAAATCTTTTACCAGTAGCTGTAGTTTATATAAAAATGCAGTTTTGTTGTCAGTTCTGTATCAACTTTACTTACGAGAACGGACTGTGTGAAAGCACAGCAAATAGCTTTGTTATTTCCACAAACCACTGCTATCTCTGTTCAAATGCTCGGTTTGATCTTAGGCCTCCGCTCTCTCGCTGGAGCTGCCCCAGGCGTGATGAACTGGGGCTGCTGGTGCCACTGGGGATGCTGGGAGCGGGCGCCCCGCATCGTGCCCCCTATGGGCTGGTGCTCGCGGGACCGCTGCTCCCACGCGGGGCTTCTCTTCCACGACTCCTCGGCACCAAAGTAGACCAAAATGCCTTCAGTAATCTCATTCACTGCTTGTCTGCCTCACATTTTGTAATCTGGAGTGTGTTCCGAATGTATGTTGGAAATGATAATTTTGTTTGACTGCCATTTAGTATTTCTTCTGTTTTCTCCTGTTACTAGATCGTTCCAGCCGGCTGTTTTTGCCTATCGCTGCGATTCATCATCTAAAGTGAATTGCATATGAAGCAGAGAATTGTCATACACTGGATTGAATTTTAATATTTTCCTTTTGAACTATATCATAGATATATTAAATTATTGCTGCAATCTCTGCTGGTCTGGTACAGGTAAATCTCTTTCAGCGTTGCCAGTATTGCCTCTTCGTGGAGGAGCTTTACAAGTTTAGCTATAAGAATTCATTTCTGGCTGCAGGATAGCAGAGGGAGTAGTCAGAAACTACGGAGTTTTATCAAAATGGTATGAGCCAGCGAACTGAGAGTCCGAAACAACCAGGATGCCTGTCTGTTTTTAAGCAACAGGACTGGATTTAGATCCTCTTTGTTCTTTTAGAAGTTAAATATGTTTTATTTTAAAAATAACGTTTGGGGCATCTGCTTTGCATTATGAGTTAATTCCATTCATTGTTTTAAAATAGTTATTAACCTTTTGCAAATTATATACTACACACAAACAGTAATTTTTTCAATAATCTTTAAATGTGCATCTGTAACAGCGCCATAATGTGGACTGACATAATATGAATTGACAGTAAATTTTTAGTTGCCTAAATACGTATTTAAATGATAGAGCTGAAGAGTCATCTGCAAAAAGCTATTACGATCCAGAGAGTTAATTCATATATAGATAATTTCTCCAGCATGCATTAAGGAAGAATTTTTCTTTTTCCATTACCATTTAAATTATTTTCAAAAATCCTGAAACAGAAACCAAAAATCTTTATATTGAGAATCAAGGAGTGTCTGTGACTTGAAATGATAAAATCCAGGTTGCTTCGAGGAGTAACTTTATCCTTAACCCACTATGTTCTGCTTATTTATCTGATAGGCTGCTCAGCCGGGGGCATCTCCTAACAAGTGCTGATGTTTCATTTCATAAGCAGTGCAGAATGTTGAAATGTAATCTGTTAAATACAGAATTTTAGCATTAACTATGAATAACTGTGAACTATTTTAAACTTTTTTTTTAATGGATAAAAAAGAAAAAGGTTAGTGGCATATTTTTCGTAGCATAAAGTAGAAAAATGCTGTCAATGTTTCGTTAGAGGAAGGATGAGCTTTTGATCATATAGTTACATCCCAATTTGGAATTCTTTACTCTAAATTACTGATAGCAATGAGCTGGGAAACTATACCTGGGAAGGATAACTCCGTAAATACTGAATACTTGCGTTCTCTGCTGTGATTTTCCATCGGTCTCCTTTAGAGATGGGATATTGGACTGGAAGAACCCTGGGCGGCAGTTCAGGATACATTCACCAAAACTAATGAAACCACTTGCATGAGTTGTGATTGAGGAAATGGATTACAGAATGTATTTCAGTTCACATTGCTTTAAATGATGTTTTGTGATAATTATGTTTAGAGTCAACATCCTCCAGTGACAGGTGTATGAATATATACAATACAATTTGCAGAATGGTATGGAAAGATCATGTAAATCGTGTGTATCCAAATAGCTGATTAGGAATAAACAGGAACTTTCTAAAGTAGTCTAAACCTGTTTTTTAATATTTTTAATATTACACTTTTGATGCAGTAGAACACTCTAAAGTTTTTATTGTGTGCCCCTGAGAATACTCGTGTGGGTAACACCTACCTTTCTGTTCATTATTCTGTTTAAAGGTACCCTGTTCACTCCAAAACTAATTTACTGTAGATAATTTCTTTCCATTTTGTATACTTTGCATCTTCCTCATGAAGAAGAAAGTTATTTTGGTATGAAAAAAGAAATATATATTTTTGTGACAAATATTAAACAGTGGGATTTTATGTCCATTGGAAGGCTGAAATTAGCCCTAGTCCAGAAACAGTGGAGCAGGTGCAATTAAAATTTCCCGGTGCACCTCGCCACACTTAACTGGATATTCTTTTTCCATTAAAGTAAGTGTATGTTTTAGTCATGAATTTTTTTTGATCCTTAGAATTTATAGAATTACTCTCTAAATTAGCCAGATGACTAAATTCTGCTTAAATTCCTTTTGATCCAAAACAAGCTCGAGTTCAAGCAAAGTTTTTCAAGACTAGTTTTCTTATTCACATTATACTTTTATGTGATACTACAATACTGAAAAAAAAATGCACCTCAACTGTTAAGACATGTGTTTTTTATGTTTAATGTGTTGCTTAGATGGTATGATAAACTGAGAGGGCCATACATAGATGTGCGTATAGACTACCTGGCTGACAAAATGACGGAGTTTTACATGCTGGAATTGGATGGGGCTGGGGAGAAGGGGAGTACATGGGACTGCTGCAAACATTTTAGCATAACTGACAGCTAAAATATATTTGTAACATTACGATGTCATGATTGAAGTTCATAACGCTGAATAACGTTCATGTTAGAGCACTTGTTAACAATACTGTACTGAGAACAGGTAATAGTTATTTTACATTTGGACCAAAATCTGTTCTTCGGGACCTGTCTCTCAGAATATGCTTGTATTTACAAATTGCTGTATGATAGAAATTATTTTTAAATCTTACTTTAGGGAAATGCTTTGCTTTATTATCATACATAAAACAATTGTAAGGGATCAAAAAGAAAGTAGTTGTATAAAGTAAACTATAATAGGAACAGGTAACATAAATATTTATTTATTAATATTTAATTACATCTTTTGTAACCTTGATTTCATGATGTTCTCATACTTATTAATGATTTTTTCTTTAATAAAGAGCTAGATCATGATTTTATGTAGGGGACAGAAAAAAGCAGCTTTCAGGTTATAGGTACTGTATTTTTAAAAGATGAACAAACGATGCATTACATTTATTTTGGTGATAAATCTAGTCAGGGCTTATTAATAGTTAGAACATTCTTTAAAAAAGAATACTAAAGGTATTATTTTTTAATTATAATTTTCCAAATGTGGTAAAAATATAAACTTAATGTTTTAATTGGTTTATATCATGTTTTAATAGATGCCAGTGTTATTTGTCCTTATGAAGTACATAATTTGTTTCCAGTCTTCTGGACTGCTGTAAAAACTTTTCTTTGTTGGAGAAGGTCACCTGTAGGACTTGGCTATTTACCTTAAAATAAAAATACTGTGGTTTTAAACCATGTGCTTAACTTTAAGAATGTGGATAGTCCTGTTGCTTTCAATAGCCTACATACATCTTTTAAACTAAGCATATGCAAAATATATTTGGAAGTGCTGTGACAGCATCAGTTGACATCTTTGGTAGAAAGCTGTCTTACTAAATACTGTCTTGCATTTGTGGGAACAGCTTGAAAAGCACTGAAAAAATGCTTTAGATTTTGTGTCCTGTAAATTAGCACTTGTTGCATAAAATAGATTCCTGATGCACTTTTTTATGTTTTTGTGAGAATTGTCTTCTTTCGTATTAATTAATGTTAGGAAATCAGGGGAATGTCTTGGCAGGACTGAGTATCAGAGTTTGGTATAGCCCCTGGCTTCGTACCCCTCTGCTGGGATTTTTTGTATTCTTGTAGAACAGAATCAGCCTATCTCTTTTCGGAGGGAACGGGCACTTCCAAGATGTGTGTGGTGGTGTCACTTTTCACATTTTACTTCTGATACTCACTGATAGTTTGGAGGGAAGGAAGTGAAACCATTTTCCAATTGTTTTCTGTTTCCTTAAATTTCTGCTTAAAAGAAAAAAAAGGGGGGAAGGAAAATACCTCAGGTGGTATTAAGTGTCTAATAAGGACTGATACAAATTAAAAGCCATACGCTCTCTGTTGTTTTTAATATCTATTTTTCCCTTAGCTTGTTAGAACTGTTCTTACAATTTAGATGACATGTAAGACTTTATTATTTCTCTGTGTCTGTGTCTACACTCAAGACTAATGCCACCATTCTGTTGCAAATTTTGTTGTATATTGTTCTAGTTCAAAGCAGGCTCAGTTGTGTTTTTTGGGGTTTTTTGGGGTTTTTTTTAGGTTATATTCATCATTTATAACAGGCTAGATTAAAAAATAAACATGAAATGCTGATAAATTATTTTGTTTTACATTATTGGGTATTGTAGATGGCTTATGATTCTCCTGATTCCCTTCAAAATTAATTTGCTCCTGAAATATTTTGTTAAAAATGAAGATAATAGTAGAAAATGAAGCTTCTGCTACAGTAATTTACAGTTTAAAGTACAGCTATACATAAAGTACGTTTTTGAGAAGCTATGAGGAAAATGTATTAGAAATACTAATTTAACAGCATATATCTGTTTCAGGAGCACATATGCAAATTGTGTAAGGAAGGAGTCATAACATTTCCTGGGGAGGGCATCAATGAGGTTTTTTAGTCGAGATGTTTGGGTATAGCCACAGCTGTTGGATTGGCTTGAGGCCACCTCAAGGTACAACAGGTGGGATGTGGCTATGAATTAATACACTTTCGACAGATTTTACCTTTCAGAGCTTCTCTGGCGTCATCCGAGTAGAGTGGAGGAAAGGGTGGAATTTATCTTTGGAAGAAGCAGCAGCCCACCTCTATAGCGTGCGGAGCTCAGGTTTACACACACTGAGAAAGTAATTGGCTTAAAGACCCTGAATTTCTTGTCTGTTATCCTTCCTCCGCTCTTTGAATCTGTTGTTAAAAGCTGCCCCGGTGTCTGTCTCTGTGGAGAAGTCCCTGCAGGGATCGGTCTGCCTGTGGGCTCGGATGGGGCAGTCCTTGGTGCCTCCTGGCCCTTAGTCTGCATGTGGACTTCCAGGCACGCATTAGAAGGTGTTTGCGTGGAGCTGGCCAAAATACCCTTTTACGTAGGCTGGGGAAGCTTTAGTAGACCCAGGAGGAGTATGGTCCCATATGGGAGGGATTTGCATTGCTCAGTTGAATGGTCAGACTCAACCCATTGTCACTCTGGCCTCATTGCAATGAAGTTCAGACCCTGCTATGCAGCACACGGGACGTGAGGTTAAACACAGTAATTTCAGGTTGTTCCTGGAGGAGTCGAGCCTCCGCGGCATGTGGTTTGCTGCTGCTCAGCCTTTGCTGATGTGGGTCTAGAAGTGCAGGTTTCATCTTTTCTGGTGGCCCCTTCTTATGATTTTGTCTCGTTGCGCCTTACTTTACATGTTTTATTACTGAAATTAGGATAATACAATGATATCATGAGAGGTAATAAAGTAATAGTTATGAAATGCATTGTGAAGCATACATGTGTTCACAAATATTCCAAAGTATGACTACATGAGTAAAACATTTTGACATTAAAGGAGAAGGATGTCGTCAGTTAAAACTGCTAGCGTTGTTATGTGATAAGGTCGTCTGCTTTTTTATGTGGTGTGCCAGCTGATGAAAGAAAAATATTTATTTTTCTCGAGGTGAAAAACACGGGCATTTTCATCAGCTTAAATGAAAAGAGCCAACAAGTTCTAAATACTGTTTTGTGCAATCGTGTTTCACCCCTGTAAGTGGTTTTCTGCGTGGATGGTGTGCTGTAATCGGGATGGGTCTATCTTTTCAGCTCGGCTAATCGTTTCCTTTCACAAATCCAGAACGCGTGCAGATTTGAACTTGTAGCCAGGAAAAAGTGCTGCCATGCTTCAAATTGCCAAAGGACCTCAAGGGACGGAGACTTGACCTGGTTTTATGAAACCATAGAATTACATTTATGCAAGTTACCCCATGGGAAAGGAATGAACTGATCCCAATTCACTGCTAAATACTGAGGCCTTATGGGTCACATTTGAATTCTCTCCTACACCTGTTTTTCTACTAAATTTTTCTGAGGACATTTTTAGAAACTTACTTTACATTAGGTATGGGTCATGTGCCTAATATTTAACAGTTCAGTGTTCTAATTCTTTAAAATGTCTAATGGTTTCTCAATATAATTAAGCTGCAAAAAGTTTAAATTATAGAATTTGTTCAGTAAGGGCTAAAGCCTCAAACCATGAACTCTCCTCTGAGTTTAGTAACTTAGGCTTCGTTTTCCTACGTGTGAAATGTGTCCATAGTCACAGAGCGGGCAGTAGCTGTAGTCAATACATGTTGTACGGGCTATAGAGAAGGGAGTGGCTCTGCAGATGGGTCATTATGCTGCTCACCAGGGACATGGGACATGGTGGCTCCAGGTTCAAAAAGGGTCACCTGATGATGCGGTTTACAAGAAGACACCGAGACTCCTTTCTTCCTTCCTCCAAGATTACCTTTGTCCTTCCCTCAATTAGACTGAGAATTTAGGACATGGAACACCTGGGTTCAGACCTCCTCTTGGAATTAGTGAAGGTAATGAGTAGGTGCTACCATGGCTTTCCTCTTTCAGTATTTTGGTTTGACCTAGAAGCCTAAATACCCTAGGCTGAGCGCTTACACCTCTCTGCTGAGGTGGTATGGTACTTAAGGCATCCGGGTGTTTCTGCCAGCATAGTGCCAGGTTGGAGTATGCCAGCCGAGTTGAAACAGTGGCTCCTAAGGACAGGGAGGGGTTCCTTACTACATTTGACTACCTGGAACTATATGCTTATAGGGTTACATTAAAATCAGAATTATCTTGCATTTTGATTTATTTAACTAACTGAGTGCTCTGTTCAGCTAAGTTTGCCTCAGCAATTACTATCCCACAGAGGCTCTGCAAACCTTCTAGGCTCTGCTTCTGCCTTCTCGTGGAAACCATTTCCTATTTTCAAGCATCTTTCCCATCCTTGAAAGACATTTTCAGCACTGAAATTGGCACTAAGTGCCAATTACGCAGGCCTGCATAAGTCTACCTGTTTCTAGTGAATGAGTGACAGCTTTGGATACTGCTCATCTAGTGTAGATTGCTTTTCTCTTTACACACCATCTTAACACTTTAGATTGACTAAACATCTCAGCTGATGATCCCTGGTTCTAGACTTTCTACTCTTCAATGTAGATGTGGCAGAGGAGACTTTTGTGTGGAATTACTGCTCTCACTGTCACCTAGTCTTGAGTTTGTAGTCACTTTTTTTGGCTTGGGCAAAAAGGAGTGGAAGGGGAGAGGTGTGAATAACGGTGTATCACAAGTAAGAAGGTATTTATTTACCGCATTTGTTTGCTTTTCACGACAGTGAATTTTTCCATGCAGTTTGCCTTAAGCCATTCATGACTTTGCCGGTCTGGATATGCAGACTGCTTCATGAGGCATCATCATAGGGCCGCTGTTCATGGCCTGCGCTTCCTTTGACTGGCAGAGTGAACGGCAAGTCTTCTAAATGGTGGCTACTTATCAGCATTATCTATTTATTATAAATGTGTACATAATGTCCCTTTCTAATTCACCTGAAAGAAGTGGTCATATCGATCACTGAGCTCTTTTTTTGTCTCTAAGTTAACCTTATGCTTCTAGCGATTCAGTTTTTGTTGATGCCGTCAACAGGTTTGACTACTGTGTGATGCTGATATCCTGAGTGGGTAGAGAGGGACATTTTTTTCCAGGAAGAGAATGTCTTTGTTCCCAAGTTATTTTTAATGGAAGGTAGAAGTCCAGTTGCATTTGGGGACTTAAACATTTTTCTTAAGCACTTACTTGCTTGGCTTTTCCTTTGTAGTTGTGTTGTCCCTAAGTTTGATAGAAGATGCAGTAACTTTACTGTGTCCAGAATAAGTCTAGATCAGACTAGTCTAAGGCTTTTGACTTATCAATAAAATGTTTTGGCTGCTTTCTGATTTTGATGGTAAATAAGGGAAATCTTTAAGATCAACTGTAGTGGCAATGAATGCTTCATTGTGATTGAAATGTTTCTCTTAAATTTCTCTTAAAAGAGGAAAAATCCCTTTGTTGTCTGTTTAACCATAAAACAACTCAGAATGAAGGAACAAAGTCAGATCTTTGGGTTCTGAAATCTAAACTCCCCCTTTCGTCTCCTCCTCTTTACTTTTTTCCCCTCACATAGCTCTCATGATTTTTTGAAGAAGATGAAGACGAAAATCTACAATTCTTCATGGAAGCCCCATTTTATTAGGCTCCATGAAAACTTCAAATACAGAGGATTCTTGGTTGGAAGCAGCAGTTGCTAACCCTAGCAGTAGCAGGAGGGACCAAAGCCCGGAGGCTATGGACCTGGGAACATGCTGAAGAGTAGCAGAGTGAAGAGACAAAAGTGAAAGGCTGGTTGACAGCACGTTAAAGCAAATTTACCCACTGTTGTTATTACATGCAGCCTTATAAGTTTTACATATGTATGATCAAATTTTCAGTCTTTGGATCACAACTGTTGTAAGACTGTGTTTAGAGTAGTGTGCCTGGGAAAGCAAGCAAGAAGAAATAGGCTTTGTTTTGGAGTTTGATGTGGGATGAGATTCTTGTGGCAGAGATGCTAGATGGGAAGAAGGTATTTGTGTTTTTATTACATATTTGAAAGAACGGATTACCTCCGTCTCCTTTAATTGCCTCTTTTCCAGGGCTGGTATCCATATGTAGATAAAAGAAGTTACTGTTAGAACATAAGACTGAGTTTTGCCGATTACTCCTCCACTGAATGCTAACATGCAAATACTAGGTATTGATTATGCCTCAGCATAGCCTCAGCAAGGAGAGAGACTGGAATGAAATAGTTTGTTAGATACATATTTTTGAGAAATTCACTCATATTTGGAAATTCTCACCTATGCTTTGTATGGTTCTAAGTTTACTTGAGAGGCCGGTAGCTGTAATTCCCATGTTTCTTCTTACATTTCCATATCACATGTGCAGTAATGAATATATTCACTGTGATATTGGGTTGCACGTAGAAGTCTTAATCTTGCAAGCAGGAAGGAAACTTTGGTTTGTGTAAGTAGTCCTGTTGCCTATAGCATCTCAGACAACTTATAGGAATCAAATTATGCAGGTCCTTAAATTTTGTCAATATTGGTACCCACATGTCATAGCTAGCAAAATCTTCATAAGCTGGAGTTTCACAGATACCGGCAACCAAGTGTGGGAACGATCAAAGAACATTATTTGTAATCAAGATGTGGGTTAGGTGTTTATAAAACAACTGGTGGGTGCTTGCATGCACGTGAAATTTGCTTACACGAGTAATCCCATTGATTTAAATGAGAGCATTCATGTGATGAAAACAAGTTCAATGCAGGAACGTTTAGAAGATGGTGACCTTAGAAACAAACAGTCGTCTTTGGAAGTATTCAAAAGGTGGTTATTAAAACTTAAAGCCGAGAATTGCTGTTTGAAGGCAGAAAAGGCTTGAAAGACGTTTGGGGAGCTCACCTGCCAAATAATAATGTGTTTTAAGGACGTTGGATAACTCTCTCTCAACTTCCTCATACTCTTTTTTTGGGGGGGGGGAGGGAGATGGGGGAAGGGATGGGAAGGAGGGCGAGAGAGGGACGGTGACAGCGAGGCTGTTTGTTTTTCCCGAAAGTTGTTTGTGATTTCAGGTACTCATGGGAAATCTCTTGATCAGATTCACATCTGTTCCTGTCAAAGTGGGTGCTAAGATACCGGTCACCCAGCAACCATGTCCAAGAGGGAATTGGGCCGATAATAACTTCAAAAAGGAATGACAGATGCTAGATTAGGATGAAAGACAAAACGCATGAAAAATGAGCTTGTTAGAATAAAAAAATTGTTCAAGCACCTTCATGCAAATTAAATGAATATTGAACATTTGCATGCAGTAATTTCTACTTTTTCTGTTGATTGAGAAGAAATAAAGATGGTACATATAAAAACATAAATGTAATTTTTTTTTTTTTTTTGCACCAATTAACATACAAAGCAGTATCTTTCTTCTAAAAATGAGATTAGCCACCTGGGTGCTTGGCTGTATCCCACATATGTCACAACATTTTTGTAATGAGTATGCTTCTGTTGAAGGAACACCTTATCTAATTCTTCGTAGCAAAACAAACAAGAAAGCAACCTTATATTAATTTTAAAATACTTTAGGTTAGCATGATTCTATTTTTTTTTTTTCAGCTGTGGTTTTCAGAGCTGAATTATTTCCTGCTGTCCTTGAATTCAATCGGTATAATGTGCATTAATAAAAGATCACATAAGATGAGTTCAGACCAAATGCTAAGGTTTCCTATTGACTGGTCAAACAATACATTTTTTAAAACACGATGTCTGTCAGGATAATATGAAAAAGAAATAGTCACATTGCCATGCCTATGTATTAAGATAATTTAAATAATGTAACAATTTTATTATTGAAATGTTCATATAACAATCAGAATTTGGAAAAGAATGATAAAATGTTCTGATTGAGAAAGAACTCTGTGTCTTGGTTTAGCAATGTCTAATGTGGTCACGTACAGAAATTGATTTTCTTCAGAAATTAATTAATTTTTCATATCGCCCTAAGCTGCAGTTAAAAAGAGTGCATACTTGTCTGTTTTTTCCAGAAATATTGCCTAATCATATTAATACCATTGCCCCAAGGATGAAAAGATAATTGTACAAATGCATTTGGAAATATGTATCACTGAGTATTTATGATTAAATTATGCAAATGACCCAGCTCTCATCCTTTCCAGACCCAGATTGTCTAATTAGGATTGATATGCTGAATAGATGTTCCAGAATTTGAATACAAGCATGTCCAAAGAGCAGAAAATTGGAAATGACAAGGCTGAAATGCTAAGAAAAGTGTCTTTCCCTTTTATACTTTACTAATGTGGTGTTAGCAGTTGCAGTTTTTCCTTTGGCTATGTTGTGTGACTCATGTGTCCTACAAGAAATAAGTCAGGAAAGAAAAATCAACTTTCATAAATAGCATTACTTTGCTCCGGACTTATTTTTCTTTAAAAGTCTGCTAGTCATTCCTCTCCCCTTTAAAGCTTTGTAGCCTTCACGTTAAAATAATAATGTATTCCACATAAATTACTTCTTAATTTGGAGCACTGTTGTTTGTAGCTTGTCTCCAGCTGCCGGTGCTGGATATTTAGCTCATAAGCTTCTCACATATTCAGATGAGATTTACACACCTAACATTTTTAAGTTTGGTGGGGTTTTTTGGTTCTTGTTTATATGAGTTCACAATTTCTTAATGTAATAACGTTTTGGGTTTTGGTTTTTGTTTGTTTTTTAAAGCAGAGAACCGATGTCTCATTAAGCTCATTTATGAGCATTCTGAGTTGGAATAATAGCTATCAGCAAGTCTACAGCGTTTAAATCCTTCTTGTGCAGTGGGCTGTTTGTTCATTTATGGCTCTTGGGAAGCTGGGAGAAGAGCCTGGTGAGGAGCGAGGAGGAGTCGCGAACTGTCAGTACTTCAGCCATTGTTAGCAGCGGGAGTCGCTCCCTCTGAACTCTGTTGGCTCCTGCTTCCCATCTGCGGGATGATGGATTGCTATGTTTAATACATTTCAGCTTTTGTCTGTCATAGTGTGGATAGACAGCGCTATCAGTGATTTCAACACTGATTAGAGCGCTGGTTGTACCCACTGCTATTGGGCAGGCACCTCCCAGGAATGTTTGATGTAGGAACTCGTTGGCACTCTCGCCATGCAAATGAGTTGCTCCGGCTAACTCGAGGTGGTTTTAAAACACCTACAAAACACCACTGGGAATTACTAAATGCGCACAGCACCCCCCCGGAACAAAACTCAGACACCCCTGCGAATGCTTTGGTACCAAACATAAACGCTCATCTCGAGCTCAGAGAGAAACGCCTCGTGCTTTTATTAGACCGGGGATGGGAGCAGGGATGCAGGGATGCATTCCAGGGGGTGTGATGTCAGCGGCGCTCGGCCCATCTGTACTTAAGTGTTTCGCTACTGGTGATACGGTAGGAGTGCAAGGGTTGCGTTGAAGCAGTAAGATACGACATGACATGTCTCGTACGAGTATTTGCTAAGCCGTGGGTGCTTTGTGATTCACAAGTCCACGGGCTGAATGATTTTAGCCACCAGAGAAGTCGCTGTACACCAGCACAACATATGCCCTGGAGTATCTTCTCATAATTATAAAATGGTGCAGTGGACATATAAATTGGAAAAAAAAAGATAATCGTGTTAACAGGCATCATTTTAGAGAAGTGGATACATATTGTTTTCATTATTAGCATTAATTTTCCACTCTTAGAAGAAATTATTATTCAAAATCTTAAGTGTAAAACAGTATTGTATTAGAAACAAATACATAATTATGCTTGTTAAAGCATATAATACTGGCTTTAAAAGATGCTTGACCCAGTTTTCTTGATTTGGACCATTGCCCACCATGACAGGCCAGGCTGAGGATAACTTTCACTTCATTTTGAACTGTGGGAGGAAGGCAAGTTAAATCAGAATACATTAATCATCCTTGATTTAGCTTTCTTAGTAGAGATTTTAATTTACAGAACCAGAAGAATGAATAACTAATAAAACCTACCGATTAAAAAAATGGAGAAATTGCCAGGCTTAGATGTGTTTTCTTTACCCCTACTTTGCTTTATATTCACTTGACTGTGGCATTGTTTGCCTTTTTAAAAATTTCTTCACCTTTGGTCGTACCAATGTTCAACTTCCGTGGCTCTGCTTATAGGCAGTGGTTTGTAATTTCTCTGTTGTGCTTGCTGGAAATCTAAGCTTCACAGCACAGTCATGGGATGCCATTTTCATTCCTTTTTAAGACGATCCAGGCAGTGGCAATGCTCATAGGGAGGAGTGTTCATGCTAATTAAAAGCTCAAGTTTACCTTTCAAAAAAATATTGGCAATTTGCCTGGGAGAAAATTCTGTCTTCAGTCACCATTTTTAATCTACTTAGCTGTTTGGAGTTATCTTCACTTTATGAGTTGCCTGGTTTTAAAAATTGCCTGCATGTTGAAGTAGTCTCTGTGACATCGTTCCTAAGTGCTCACTTGCCATACATGATGATCAGAGGATCTGAGGGCTTTGTGGAAAGGAGTATCAGTAATAAGGAGGGCATCATCTTGAAATTTACAGCTGCCAGCTTTTCTCAATTTAGGCTCCCTTCATTAGCAATGGCCATGTGGCAGTGAAACAAGGAACCTTGAGGCGAACTTTACAAATTTAAGAGAAAAGTAAAAAATAAAGATATGTTTATACATAAACAGGTTTAAACTTAAACAGGTTTAGCATACTAAACCTTTCCTGATATATTTTTTTTCTCCTTTAAAATAAATGGCATTTGGCTAGAGATACAGAAAGGGGTTGTTCTGCAGAGATCAATAGCCGGAGCATTCATACATGCACAGAGAGGAAATAACGGCAACCTGAAAGTTAATGAAAAGCAAGTATGAAATAAATCCATGTATTAGTAGGTGATGTGTTAATAAATGTATCACATAAATATGATAAGTAAAAGAATCAGATAAATGGTTCCTTAATCAGATAAATGACCTCTGTTTATATTCTTTCTGTAGAAGTAAGGCTGTGATTTACAGCCTTTTTTGAAAGCAGGGCTGGTTTAGATAATTTTGCCTCTCTTCTGTTTCCTCCAGGCACGGTGATCGCATTCCTGTACAGCTATGCCTGTACAACCGCGTGTGACTCTTTTCTGCACAGGATCAGGTCTAGGTTTAAAATGCTGCCCGCTTACCCCCCACCCCCCTGTTTTTTTTCCCCCATATTATTTTTGTTAACCCTCCTCTGTTTTGGGAAAGCAGTTTACCATGTGTTTTCATCAGCAGTTGTGCTGTTACAAGTGAACGGGCACCAGGGACAGAAATGAATGATGGTGGCGGGAAGGGAGGGGAACCGTGCCTTCAATTTAATGTATCGTCATCCTGTGTGCCATGAAATTGTCCTGCATCCTAACTGCAGTGTCCTGAGCCTGGCCTGGGAAATGAACTGTGGATTACACAGTGGTTTTAACACTATATTTAAAAGGAGGCAACAGGAGGGGGGTCAGTGCTAGTGAACGAAGAAGTGAAATATCTGAAAGAAAAGTGTATGAATGCGGTGAAAGCCACGTTCCTCTCTCCTGGAAATCTGCTTTACTAAATCTTGCCAAGCTGGCCTGCTCTGTATTGCAAAAGAAAAGTGGTGGGTCTCTGAGGTACAGCATGATTTTGGCCTTTGGGTGCTCCCCCTAGCCATGTTTTGGTGGCAGGGAACGATGAGACGTGGATTTGCACCGTCTTCCATGCCCCACGTGTCTCTTGCTTGTTCAGGGAGAGGAACACCACTTGTTACAGAGCATCCTCTGCTCTGTGGGAGGTCCTGCACCCTGCAAGAACCCTGGAACTTAGGTCGAGCCTAAGTCTCTGCTGACGGAGTGAGGTGGAGCGAAAGCCCTAGGTTATTCTGCTTACATCCTAGGTTATTCTGGACTTGCATCACTCATACCTCCTGCCTTCTTTGGGACTTTTTTCCACCCCTGGTAATGGCATATACATTAGTATACAAAGCATCTCCTATAGCTGTGCAGGATCTGACAGTGTCACTTAGGCCTCTGGGTTCTGATACAGTATAAAATTACTGACTACTGTTTTAATGCGAGCACCTAGTTCACACTAGTCCTGCCAAACGTTAATGATGACGGAAATATTCTGTTGTCTGTAAGAAAATCTAGGCTACGATAACCTGTGCACTTTTCGCAAGCTATTTTAATAGAATTATACTAGTTTGTACTTCTTTAGGAATACTCTTACTCTATTATTATTATTGGTATTTAGAACAGAAAACCTGTTTTAAACACCAGTTGATTTCTTCAGCAGCTTTTTGCAGACGTGATGGAAATATGTCTGAAGCTACAAGATTCTTGTCTACACAGAACCAGTGGGAAACTCAAAATTTCCCAGGGTAGGCACGGTTTTAGCAAAACTTCACTCTGTTCAGAATGGTCTGACTTCACTGTAAAGTGGGTTCCACTGTGCTAATCCTCTTGGAATGCAGCAATTATCACCTACCGTATAGGTGTTAAGTGCTGAATTTCAAAGGGATTATCACTTTCCTCCTTTAGTGGCTAAGTAAGAAGAGAAAAGTTGTTAGTACTTCTAAAGGGAAGGGAAGAGGAAAGAAAAAAAAGAGAATTTTCTCTTGTTTTCTTTCTGTGGTTGCCTTCGGTCTGGCAAAAGATGAGCAAGCTGGGTTTTGCTACAGCTAGTTACTTTGGGTTTGATCTTTAAGAATTCTAAAGGCATTTATTCCCTCCGCCCTCCAAAGTACCCTTCTTTTGTGAAAAGAGGTAAATATAACAGCCATTCAGACTAAAACCCGAAAGTTATGTAGGTGGACAAAATTATGTAGGAAAACCAAAGTTCTCTATATCCTTAGAGTGTGTTTTCATCATCTGGAGACTTTTGTCAAGCTAAGTACGTAGCAGTGCTTCAGATCTTCAGTGATCTGTAGAAGTCAGTATCTTTTCAGTCTAAAAACATAATTGATGGTTTTGCTGATGTTGCAGACAGAGCATTGGAAATTATCCTAAGAGTATTTTTGTGCATATTCTCTTTCCACGTGCCTTTTTCTTTAACTGACATGCCAATATTTTGTTCTTCTGCTAGCGTTATCTACAATACAGATAATATTAATTTCACATGGTTGTTGGATAAGGTGGGATTAATGTCCTTGAATCCTTTTTTTTTAAATCCACTCCTAAGAATGTCATCTATGGCTACTTCTCTAAGTGCTTGCTCCTGCAAGCTTGATCTTCATTATGGGTACATAATGAGCAATGAAAGCAGAGCAGAACTCCACCACCCTAACAATGTGCCCTGGATACCATGCAGCAACCATAGGCTTCTTCCATTCTGTCTGCTGTGTTTTTTTTCAGTTACGAGTATGAAAAAAAAGGGGACTCGAGTTACACAGGGACAAGTGCGCACACTTGAGTGTACCACTGAGGAACGTTCTTAAGTAAATAGAGAAGCCAGAGGCTTGGTTGCCCAGCACATACATGCCGAGCGTATACATGTTATATGCCTGGCCCTTAGTTTGTTCAGCCTTGGAAACATAAGAGTTGAAAGCTAAGTCTCCAGAAGTTGTTTTTGGGTTTGCTGATGTGAACTAAACGGGGAATGGTAGTTAGGGAGAGGACATTCACATCTGGAGAAGGATTTAATATGTTCTAAGAGACAGAGGTAGTTAGTAATGGGCAGGAGAGGGCTGCCTTATGGAGAAGAGGGCCTACAGGAAAGCTGGAGAGGGACTGTTTATCAGGGAGTGTAGTGATAGGACAAGGGGTAATAGGTTTAAACTAAAAGAAGGTAGGCTTAGATTAGATACTAGGAAGAAATTCTTTATTGTGAGGGTGGTGAGGCACTGGCACAGGTTGCCCAGAGAGGTTGTGGATGCCCACTCCCTGGAAGTGTTCAAGGCCAGGTTGGATGGGGCTTTGGGCAACCTGGTCTAGTGGAGGGTGTCCCTGCCCATGGCAGGGGGGTTGGAACTAGATGCTGTTTGAGGTCCCTTCCAACCCAAACCGTTCTGTGATTCTGTGATTCTAAGTGTTTTTCATGAGGCTGCAAAATAACCAAAGGGGGCTTTTAGAGAGGGCGGCTGTGTTTGGAATTGTATTGATGATGCTGAACAGGAAGTTTCATGGAGGAGGGATGCAGGATATCAGATTGTAACTCCTAGCCTGTTATTTTTATTTTCACTATCACTTTATTGGGATGAAGAATTATAACTTCTGTCAGAAATGTTTAGTCTAGAGCTGGCTCTCTTGGAGCTAAGAATTTAAAGTTTTAGTGCTGGAAAATGGGCTAAAAAAAGTTGCAGTTTCTTCACAGTCAAATCACAGAAGTTCATGAATTGCAGAATTAAGCTCTGTCACAGTGTTTAGATAGCATTTTCCAGGGACTGCCCCAGAACATTTCAATAAATGATGAAAATTTTCTTCTATTAAATAAAATATTTTAGATATTATGCATAGTGCTCAAAATACGAGATAGTATATCTTGGTGTTGGTAGGATTAGTTCCTGTTATAAGAATTTGTAAGATACATGCATTCTATTTTATTGAAAGAAGACATAAAAAATTACATTTCAGTTCTAAAGCTAACAATATTTTCCTGGGAATAACAATCTCCTTCTTAAATGTAAAACAATTTGGTGGAAGAACTTATTCTGCTAAACTTAGGAAGTTGTAAAAATGAGTATTCTTAATTTTTAATGAATTTCTGAAATATTAATTCATTTAGTCCATTTTTGATGGCAGTAATGGTTTGTAGACTTTCTGGGGTATTTTGAACTGTAAGGGGCTTAACTGCTTAACTTCCTGTATCAAGATGCTAATATTATATACCACCAAATGTCTACAGTGAAGAGAAGGTAGTTTGTATTGTTGGAAGTGATGTTCTTTCAGGTCTGTTGTGCATGCAAAGAAGGCAGTATTTATGTAGACAGGGATTCAACATGGGCTCAATGCCAGGAGTCATCATAAGACACAGATACTTGTTTCATGAAGTTGGGAGCACCCTGCCATCTGAGTATTTGGCTTGTGAATTCTGGGTTTTTCCCTAATTTGATTTGGTCATAATTTGCATACATTTTATATGGAATTTCATGCTATAGAAATAACTTTACAACTTCTAGATGAAAAAAATGGGACATTTTAAAGTAACACATTTCTGCCATTTGTTTTGCTGCCTCTTTAGTGTAATGATCCCAGTACCAAAGAACTACAGCTTCTCCTTTGTCAGCAGGATTTATGATAATGTCTTGCCGTTTTTGTGAATTATGTAACACACACTGTTCCTCCTTTGTTATATACTGAAATTTAGTAGGTTGTTTTAATTGTTTGATTGATTTTTTTTTTCCTTTGGCATTTGTCTACACTGAAATCTAGCGTCTGAGATTTACTAGGAGGAGCAATTGAGAAGACTGTCTTTTGTCTGAATTTCTGAAGATGTCAGGAGGTTTAGGAATGTTTGTGATAAGTCTTTTGTTTTGTGGAAGTTGAGAATTGGGTACACAATGCTGTATGAAAAGTGTTGAGCGTTGCTCTGTCTTTTAAAATCATCAGCACATTTCTTAACAGGAACAAATGCTAGTCTTTCACGTAGTACTGAATATTCAGCAGCTTTGAGTGGTTCATATTTATTGTTGTTGAAACAGTAATAATGTTTTAAACACTCTGCTACATGGGACACCTAGAATATAGATGGGTTTGATTGTTCATACTCTGTGAACTTGGAGGCAATAGCAAGATGCCCATAGACTTAACCGAGACTAGATGTTACTGCCTGAAACAAATAGTTTCCTTACAAAGGTGCCAATACCCATTTACTAAAGCACTCATATTACTTGTTGTTCAGTGATTATCCAGAATGTAAAAGAATTAGCTGGTAGAGTCGCTACCTTCCTACATTTTCAAGTGAAAGCATTAAAGTTTATTTTTCATAACTCTTTGGGGTAGACAGGAGAAACTCAACCAAAAATGCATAAGCCATAATGATTCCATTTTGTAAGAGACTTGAAAAATAGGCAAATTCAAAGTTGACATGTTTTAAGGATATTTTCCAGATTTTTCTTACTTAATTTTGATTACTTTCTTAGGTATACCAAACATGCTCTTGTTCAAAGGCTGATTCTGGGATAGTATTTTTGAAAAATATGCCTGTAATTCTCTAGCTGCTGTGTGTGGACCTAATTGGGATTTCATGTATGTGACTGAGCAGCCCAGGTCTCAATTGTCTAGGTTTCCTTTTCTGACATGTTGATGTTAAAACACTACCCAACCAACTGCTTCTCAGAAGCTTTCAAAGAAATCTGGTTTTATGTTAATTTCAACATATCTCGTATTTAAAATGATCAAGGGCCCTGATGGGATAATTGGTAACTGAAGTTATTAGTTATATTAATAGAAATTCCAAATCCAGATAGTTGCCATATTTTAAGTTGTAGACATAATCTATCATTTTTCTGCCCAGCCTGAAATTATGTTTTCTCTTTGAATACTTTGAGTCTCTTTACTGATTTAGCATTTGCTGTGACTGCAAGAACTCAGCTGAAAACGTGGAAATCTGGCCTTCGACTTTCAAGCTGAGCTACATAAGAATACCTGTTGAGCTGCTATAATGTATATTTCATTATAGAAGTTATTTAGTTGTTTGTTTTTTTTAATTATACTGCTAGGGAACCCTTTAAACTGTCTTTCTATATGTGTAGAAATAGAGGGGGAGAGAAAGTTAAGCCAATAAAGTTATCATCATTATCTTTCACCATTGCTGTTATTATTGTGATTATTATTTTATTATCACTATCCTGAGATGATGATTAATGTTTTGAAAGAGTGACTTCTATAAGGTATTGACTGACTAAATAGTGAAGAGTACATTTTCTTTCCCTCCATTTCTCCCCAAGATGTTCTGTTGTTTGTCCAGTTTTTTTGAATGCATTGGGCTTTGAAGTAATTCAGGGGATCATGAGGACAGGCATATTCACGAGATTTATCAGATCTCCACATAAATGGAGCTAAAACATGATAAAAGTAATTCTGCACTTGTTTCCGGCACAACTAGTGAGCTTGTAGAAACCTGAAATGGGTGAACTGAGGGGGGCATGGATGATAGAGGCAAAAATGATGTAGATGGGGTATTTGGACTGAGCATTTCAGACATCATGTTCCTGTCATAGTAGATGCGTGGGCTGTCAATATGGGCAGTTTCAAAGGTTCAGGTATGTTCTAGTGCATATGAATGTTGAAGTTTCCTTATTGACCATTCTATAGTGAACTAATATTCTCAGAGTCCCAGAAAGTTAAAACTGGTTTTGTTTTTCTAATATGAGATGGCAATCTGGGTGTCAGAAGTGAAAGCTGTAAGAATCATAGCTATTTCAGATTCCAATTTAAATAATGTTTTTGACTGTATTTGTAGCCATTGTTGAAAATACATGTAAAAAAGATATAAATGTTAAACCTGCGCTACTGTTTAGTGAATACTTCTGCAGCTTCATGATTGTTCTTGGAAATCTAGATAATATTTTATTGTTGTTTTTAATAGAATCTTCTTTCACTACTGCAGATCTGTGCCCATGGACCTGCTCTTGAAACGACTCACAATCAAATGCTTTCTTTTATTTTGAGCATAATTATGTTGTATTTTAGTTACTGCTCTGGAAACGTCTCATATCTGCAAATCAGTTTCCAGAAGAATAGATTCATGTCTAAATGAGCTTGTATTTGAGGCTTCTGCTAGTTTCAAAGAGTTTTATTACAGTTGTATCTGTAGTAGCTATTTTTTTTGTAAGACTTTGAAATGCTTTTGTCTTATCAAGTGCCATTCTCTGCTATCCTTTAAGCCATTTGAAACGGAGCATGCGGTTTAGATCAGCTACGATGAATTTCCTTAGATCAGCGAGTGTTCCTGTGAATCTTAAAATATTCTGCACTCTTCCTTTTGTGGTTTTACTGCCATTTTTTTCTCAAGATTATCAGAACAGAAATAATTGCTTCCACCCATTCTTGAAGATGTCGGAGTTCAAATATTAAAGCAGTTCAAAAGGGAATTTGCGTATGCACATGCGTAATCATTCATATCAAAATATTCCCCTTAAAAGTTTGGCAAGGAGCTCCAAATATTTTCCTGCATCTTAATTCAGATAATTGTAAATGCAAAATAAAATAGGATCATTATTTTTCCAAGCTAAAAAATAATTTTCACTAATAAGGTTCTGAACTATGGAAAGACTTTTAATTGATAATTTATAGGGCATCTAATGTACTTTTTCTACAGTTTTGGGCTTCAGTACCTCCCTTCCACATTATGCCTTTTTCCACTTTATGGCAGCACACTAAAATCACTGTAGCTCTTCCTTTATCCAGGCTGGCTTATTTAGGGCTAGTTCATACATATCTGTGTGTTATGGTTCATTGTATAGTGTGGTGTGTAGGAAAGTCACTTTAGTGTAATGCTGGAGGTACACAAAAGCACACAGCATGCTATTTTTTATGCTGTATCACTTTTTGCAAATACTTACACAAACTTTTTCCATGATTCAAAGCCCATTAGTTCAGTTTTCTAATTTTGTTTCCATGTATGCATCCCATCATAGCAACATATCAGCGTGACTCTTTTTCACTAACTTTCTGAAGCTAGCTCAGGTCTCACGCTCAGGGAATTGGGTAATTAGAGACATTGCTTTGGAGATAGGGTTCCTCTTAAGAAACTGCTGAAATGACTTTAAAGATGAAATTGCAAACAGGGCACTGGATGTTCTGCATTCATGAAAAGCACGGAGACTCACTCTCACTTGTGACTGAACAAGCAAAGTCAGGAAAGACAGGTTGAGGCACCTTATACCTTTAAAGCCAGGGAAAAAAATAAAAATATATCTAGTAAATAAATGGTGTAACTGTGTAATACGGGGCTGGGATTTCTGCTTTTTCATTTGAAATTAAATATTTCAGAAGAAAATCAATCTTTTCTCACATTTAAAGTAATAGGGATTCTTCGGATCTTACTTTTAAGTTTGTTTAGTCTCTACCTTCTGTTATGGTTGGTTGGTTTTTTTTTCTTCTACATTTGCTTTCTACATGCTTATCAGCTGCTTACATTATTGAAATTTTGTTTCCTGGGTAGGTGCTTTCAGATCTTCACTCTTTCTCTTTGATAAGTTAAATAGCTTGAGCTCATTAAATCTTTCAATGCATTTTTTTCCTTTGCCATCCTTTTTGCTTTCAAATGCTTATCATGAGTAACATTTATTTTGCCCTTGTTTATACTTGCACAGCCTAATTGGTTTTGCTAAACGATGGTTTTATTTAGTGGGACTGTGTAGATGTAACAGAATAAAAATTTTGGCGGGGCAAAGAGAACTTTATTAATAATCCTGTTGCTGCAGGAACAGGGGTGGGACTGTTGCAGAATGAGCGAAGTCATATTAGTTTTGCTGGGTTAACAGCACTAAAGGGTGGCAAAAACTGAACTCTGAAGTGAGCAAACATTTGCCTTCGTACGCCCCAAAAGCAGGTCTGTTGAGTAAGAAGATGATATTTTTCGAGTTATTTCTTGGAGTGAAACTGTTGTTTAAGAGTTGGTATTTGTTCAGGCAGGATGCTTTTAAGATGTTGTGTGCTATGTGAAGGGACTTTGTGGATTTCTGTTCTTCAGAAAAGTCAGGGTCCGATGCCATGAGTAATTATAAGAATAGCACTTTTAATGAAAATCTATTTTAAGAGTATTTTGAGTAGTTCCTGTTTCCAGACTCAAAAAGGAAGTGATTGGAGATAGGGACATTAAGTGCAGACAATACCAGACTTTCCAGGTCTGATCCTTTAACTATAGTACACTCATGCTCTAAGGTACAATATCTTGTGACTTTTCAGGATCAAACAGCATTGAAGGACTAGTGTTC
Organism: Balearica regulorum gibbericeps; assembly: GCF_011004875.1. Taxonomy (NCBI): domain Eukaryota; kingdom Metazoa; phylum Chordata; class Aves; order Gruiformes; family Gruidae; genus Balearica; species Balearica regulorum. Next base: position 174,684,976 of record NC_046184.1, read on the forward strand.
AAAAGGAGGAAAAAAAAAAGAGCTTTTAATCTTTAGTCTGCTAGCAAATAGGTCTATTAAGTGTTAAACAGTGTGAGATAAAATACATGATTAAGGACTATTGACTACAGCTAGAGTAATCCAACAATTAATTGCGATTGTTGAATCAAGCTCAAGGAATAGTCCAATAATAGAACATTTTCTGAAATTAATGGGAAAAAAAGGTAAGAAAACATCTGACCGATGCATGGCATTCTCAAATGACAAACCAGATATGGTCTGTAAACGAATTGAAGGAAAGAGCAGACTTAGGCTAAGCAAAATGTTTATGCCATTCAGATACATTTATGAAGACACAGTTATCTTAAAAGCTATTATGATTATATTTGTTAATATTTTTAACTTTTATAATGGATTATAGAATTATAATTTCTCATTAAATTTCTGTTCTGTTTACATAGCTTCTTACTGGTATTTGTTATTCTTTGAGATGCTGGCTTTTATTAAGGACAGTAAAGGATCTTATGACATTTCTGAGATGTAGGAGCAGGGAAAGGATTATAGCAGTAAAACATTAAGATTTGTATCTCTGAATTTTGGTCCATTAATGGTGTCATTGGAGAGGGGCTGTTTATTCATCAGTAGGTAGAGTCTGATCCGGCTAATTGCACCCATAAAGGTAACAGGTTTCAAATGGAGACCTTAGGGTTTGTGTAGGTCATGTCTGGGTTTGTGTGAGCAAGAAATCATCTCTTTTGTTCCATCTTGTTTGTGGAACACAAAGCTGGATTGTTCATTTATTCTGGAATAACTAAACAGAATTTGCTTAATACCTTGAGTTGCACTACCATATTGCTTTCTGATAGCATATCTGGTGATGAACAGCAGCAAACCTTGTAGGAAGCTAGTGCTCTCAGCCCAAGTAGCTGTTTAAGTTCTTGTAGTACAGGTCTTATTCCCAACAAAACGTAATTGTTACTGATTCACTTACTGAGCGTCCTAGCAGAGTTAATAGTTCTTAGAGGCAGTTGTGCACTTTGGAGGAGTGCTGTGTTGAGGTTCTCAGTGGGATTTATAGAAGACGTGGAGTTCCAGGTTCAGACTTGAAATGGCCACATTTATTTGAATAAAAGCAATCTGAATAGGGTCATAGAAAAGGGGTTACAGATTATGCTGTGTTCTTTTTTCTACAAGTGAAAACACAAGCTTTGGGTTGAAGGCAAGATTCTTGAAATCCATTTTTTGGGTAAAAAACAAGCCAAACTTATTTGGGCTAGCTTTACAGTCTATCATCTGACATGCAGTTTAGAAAAAAAAAAAGGGGGAAAGATTAGGAAAGAATTTTTGAGTGTGGAGGAATTTTTTTTTAAACTCTGAAGTCGGGTCTTGTAGTTACTTGATGAGTCAGTCCCCCAAAGATAATGGGAGAAGTGAGTCAGGTACAGGACAAGTCTGCTGTCCCAGTTCAGAAAGACACGAAAGTTTGTGGTCCTTTTGAAACTTAGACTTTTGTGTTTCGTGATTACAGCATCACAAGAAGAACATGCATTGGGGGGAGAAAGAATCGTGGAGCAATAATTAGTGATAGCACCCAGGAAAAAATTAGCCACTGTTAAGGTCTGTTTTAATAGCAGAAGGTGAGCGTAGCAAGAGCCAGTAACTTTGCCATCATGCGTAACAGGCGCAGTGAAGATCTGTAGTGTGGTGTAGCAGCGAGAGTATTGTCCCTTTAAAAGCCTGTCCCAAGCATTACAGTTGCCAGTTCCTGATGAAGGCAGTGCAGCAGTGTCTTCACTAATATTCTCACCTATGCGAGCTAAATTAAAAGTGAGATGAATGCTCTGATATAACCACATTTTCATTTTATGTAGATCAAGACAGGCTGCAACACATTTCTGCTAGACAAGGTTAAGAACTCTCCGCTGTCCCTGAACAACAGTGTTCTAATTAAACAGGAGTATGGTAAGCAGGTTGTTTCCCTGCTCAGACCAGCTGAAAATTAATCCTTTTTTTTTTTTTTTTTTCCCCTCTTTTTGGAAGGACTAGTTTCCAGTCAGACCAGTCATGGCACGAATTCTAGTGCCTGTAGGGAGGAAGGGGTGGCAGTGCGTGGCTTGGGACAGGAGGAAGACAACACTGTAAATTGGTTGCCTTGATGTACAAGAACTTAAGCCACTACAGAGGCACATACTTAGATTTGAACAGTTTTAGGTAGCTATATTTCAGTTAAGGTTTGGGACTTCTTTTTTTTTTTTAAGAAAAAAAGAAGGAAAAAATAAAAAGAGTTAGTAGAACACCAATCCTGAACATCTGATGAATGCATAACAACTTTTGCTACAGTAAAATAGATTCAGAAATGAAAAGGTAACTGTTAATGAGTCCTCAAACAACACAGGAAAATATTAATTGTTGGAAATCAACTAAACTAGGCTTATGAGGTTCCACTTCCAAGGAGACTAACTATGTCCTAAGGATGGAAAGGTAGGCTAGACAATTGGTGTTTATTCTCCAGAGCTCAGATTTTGTAGTATTAGGGGTAAAAAAGGTTGGTTGTGATTTAAAAAAAAAAAAATCACTGGCAATGCTGACCAGTTATTTCCCATTTGAATAATGGCAAAGTTCCAACTTAACTCTAACCAACATACTGAGGTGTGATAGGATCACATGATGAAGCAAACTGCTTCAAGACATATGAAATGTGTCTAAGGTCCTTCTGCAATGTAGGAGGAGTCGTCAGGTTTTGAGAATGCCGATCACATAGCATGTCAGAAGTTAGTATCTCCAGCAGCACTCTAATTTTGTATCTCACATTTAATACAATCTTTGATTTTTACACTGATCTTTGCTTTTCCTTTATAGGGAGTGAAGTTTGGAGAAGCCGTTAATCATGACCAATATATCTTAGAATATTTTTTCACTCCTTAAGCTGTTACTAGCTGTAGAGTGAAGCTGTTAGTATTAGTAGAAGATAGCTGTTCAGACAATGCATTCCCTCACTTGTTCACTGTTACCTGGTTGGAGCAACAGCTGGGAGGCCAACGCAAACTGTGTTCTCAGAAGTGGAAGGTGGTACTGATGCTTCAGTGGTTTCCAGGCTCAGAAGATCTCTGAGTCATGTTTCACGTGTATGAATCCAGTAGTCTCTGTCTGTGTACAGCAGCCACCAGCCTCCTGGACGTAAGCCGAGTTGCAAGAGCCCGTTGCTGATGCCGGTGTGTGCTGTTGGCCTGGGCAGGAGTGGCAGGATCCTGGTGTCCTGAGTGTGTCAGCTCTTTTGGATTTAATAGGATCTACAGTCTCTGGAGCTTGGGAAACAACTGCACTGTACTCTATCGGCATGTAATTTTTCTCTCTTTGGCCTGTTCTTTTCTGGTAATTATTTATCCATCCAAAACTGTAGATTTTTTTTTTTTTAAGAGAAAAAATGGGCCATTGTCTATTTTCATGTTTTGATTTCATTGTCCAGTCAGTTGTGTACTCCATGTCAGGAATTCAGTTTTTTCAAATGTAATTTTTAGATAGGAACTAGAACAGTGGCTCCATGTTACTGCTCACCTGGAAGCTATTTGAGAGGTTCCCTTCCCTATTCCTGCCAATGGAATCCTGTGAGTTGCATTAACTCAGTTCTTTCTTTTGCTGTCTAATCTGGTACAGGGAAATAATTGTATTTAAGAAGAAAACACAACAGCAACAGAAAACCGACCCATAAACCAACACTTTCAGACTTTTAGAAATTATTTTTTCCCTTTCGTTGCATGCATTTGATTTTGGAACACAGACAGCCAAACGGTTGAACTAATGTGATTTGTAGCAAGGGACAAGAACCTTTAGATGAGTGAGAACTGGAGGTGAAGGTAAGGAGTGATGGGGAAATATATAGAAAACCTCTTATACTTGATCTGCTACTGACAGAATAATGTCATGTAACAACAGCTTAAATGTCTAAAATATCACAGAAGGTGTGCAGAACAAATTTTTATGACATACTTTCTTATTCTTTACCTTCAGAGTAATAACAAATCTGTGGTTACTATCACATTGATGTTTCTCATTAAGGGGTGGCTGTCATCAGGTGGAGATAGTGTAAAAATCTTAACAGCTCCTAATATTTTCAACCTTTGTTATAATGATGGAGAAAGCATTAAATGTGCTGTAGTCAAAGAATATCATATTTTATGGAAAAACTTATGGAGTATCTTTTTCTTCACTTCTTCTAGCTATTGAACGCACATTCACCATCATTCATTTTGAAAATGTGGGTGTATTTGTCCAAATAAAAATGTTACTTTAGGAGCGCAGGTAAATAAAAATTTATTACTAAGGTTATTATATGATACAGTGGGAACCCAGGGTTAAGTATCTTAAGGAATAATGTTCTTTAGATTGACAAGGGAAGATCTTCCAGTCGCTCATTTCAGACCAGCAAGGTAAAAGACTTGTGCTTGGAGAAGTGACTTTCAAGCAAGCTAACATATCATTTTAATGCACTAGCTACTCCAAATTAACTTGCTGTTTGGAATTGTAGGACATGATTCAATTGCATAAACACAGGCATCGAGATGCATTTGAAAGGCCCTAGGGTATCTTCTCTGTTTTACAGCTGCTGTTCAGAGGAGTGCAAGTCTTTCCCAGGTCCTTTGTCAAGTCTGCCAGCTTGTCTGCATGTCTTGGATACTCCAGGGCATCACAGATGGCAGTAGGCTCCTGTAGTCAGACAGCCAGTCAAACTCATAGGGAAGAATTCAACTCTGGGTTCAGACACCTAGATTTAGTCAATGGCAGTTTAGTTGATACAGTCAAAGGAAGACTCATTATTCTAAAGTAGACACCTACATTTGCTCCGCTGAATAGCTTTCTAGACTTCTTTGACTGCATTGACTAGATCTCCTTTGACAATAACGGGTGCTTAGACAACCGCTTTGTAGATACCTAATTTTAGGCACTCCTCCTTAACATACAGTAGATATGAAGCAGCACAATATATTTTTAAACCAGCATGACTGAGAGTGAATTTCAGTCCTTTAGCTTCAGATATGTAAATGTTTTTAATTTGAGCTACACCTCCTTTACAGTCAAATGGAGAGGGTTGGGCACCTCCAGAAAAGCCATTCATCTGTCCTTAAAGTATATGGTAAGATAGACAAGATGAATTGCTTTCTAGAAATGCCAGTCTTTATTTCTTTGACTATAGAATGAGTCTTGATCACTAGTTTAGATTTAGTTAGCTAGTAGATGCCTAAAGTTAGGGGCAAATAATCATACTTTAAAGTGGTCTTGATTTAGTTGCCTAAACATAGGTATCTGGTGCCACTTGAGGTGCTCTCTGTGTAAGAGCATGTGTGTGTTAGACATCTGTAAAGGGCTGGCAGATAGGACGGGTCACTTTCAGGAGATCTGTTTCTTCTTAGAAGCCATCATGGTACCCCATGGGGACTAAAATAACTTCTACATGCCTATTCAGGCTGAATCCCACCTTGTATGTCCGTACACAGATTTTGTCCGAAATATGAAATGCGCTGTAAATGCATACCCTTTTTTTGCAATAACTTCCCTAGATAGGCATACCCACTTCTATTTCCTTCTGACTTGAAACAGAATTTTTTCTATATGCCCCTTCAGTTGAAATGCTTTGAAAGGATTGTACCATATAAAGGTCATTTCTCTGTCAGTGAAATTACTAGTCATAAGAAGAGTGAAACACAGCATCTACATAACAGCATGCAGCCACATTCTGAGGTGTAAGGAATAATATATACAGAACTTATTTATCTGTTTTTTAATCCAGAACACACTGGGTGGGAAATTTTGGATGAACACAGTATAATTTGCCAATTAGTGTTGGACCAGGCTGTTGGGACTGACATTCAGGCTTTAGTGACAAGTGCTTTAATACAAAATTATACACCTGCAGTGTAATCTGAGACAGTGATTAATCCAATAGATTTGTAAAAAAAAAATATATATTTTTTTGTTACTGTTTTGCATATGAAAGAGGAAGGGTTTTTTTCCTTTTTTTCTTTATTTTAAAAAAAATTAAATTAACAGCTAACAGGGTGAAGAGTTCTTAAGAGATATTATTCCTGGCTTTCCTGTTTTATTCTTCAATTGTTCTTCTAATGTGGGATTTATTGGTGGCTATTCATGACTGCAGATTGGGAATGCTTTTTGTAGTTTGTGGAATGCACGGATAATCTCTCTGGCCCACCTCCTGATACAGTGAGATATAAAGGCCCTATAAGGACCTAGTTGGAAAGACTGACAAGGGAATGGTTCAATATATGTTTCTTTATATTAGCAGCTCTTACGGACTTTTCACATTGCAGTCGTAGGAGTATGCACTTTGTTTCCAATAGTGTTTTCTGCATCTATCAGATATTTTACTTCCTCACCCCTCTTTTATCCAGCAGCCCTTGCTGATCCAGCGTCGGTTTTCAGTGTTCACTTCTGAAACCGCCGTGTTACCATGCAGAGCGCTACTTGGAAACATGCAGTAAGTATGTATTACGTAGAACAGACTGAAGGAATGATTGAGAAGTGCACGGACTGCCAAACTAACTTTATCCTAAGGGATTTTTCTCCATTTTAATTGATTTTTTTTTTCCCTGAGTTTTTGTTCATCTTATTAAGCAAGTCCTTAGAGGAGTGAAACAGTAGGTTACCTCCTTGAGAGCAAAGGACAACCTGACTTATTTGCTACAATTATCAATTTGTCCTTATCTTCATGAAGTGAAATACTTTTTTAATCCTCCTGAAACAGCTTACAGTGATGAATAAAACAATAAAGAATAGCTGGTGTTAACTCCAGCCTTTGAGCCTATTTAATTTTTAAATATCAAGTGCAATATTGTGAAGACTGCACATAATTTTGTTTTCCTAAACCAGATATTTGGCAGGTGAAGAAATTGTCAGGCACAACCGACTGAAATGCTATATTTTGCTGTCTTTACTAGAATATTGAACAGTTAAATTCTCAGTAAAAAAATGTTTTATGTTTTGCTGCAGGCTGTCATATGAAGAAATTTGTTGAAGTTTTGTGTATAGTTCAGCTACCTATTATAGTTACTCATGGCTTTCTAATATTGTTTCAAGTGATAGTTACCTGATTTGTACTTCCGTTGAAAATTGTTTTGAAATGCTGCTAGCTTGGATAGGGAAAGGTAGGACCCAATAGGTACTGTGTGGATCAGCTGAGCGTTTGCTTTAAAAGAGAAATCTTGCAACATTCAATTCAATACAAATTTTGCCATTAACGGATCAAGTTCTAATTATGATCCAATTGAAACTTTTGCTATACGGGCCGTCAAGATGCGGAGACAGGCAGCTTCTGTAATCTATCCATATACTGTCCGAAGGAGGGATACCAGGGAATCCTCGCTGTACAGGGTGGGACACAGGAGCGTTTACTGAATTCCTGGCATGGCATGGGCAGTTGTGGAGGAGATGGTGGCTATTATCATCATAAACTTTCACCTGAGGTTATACAAGGATGTCTTGCCCAGAGGTCACAACAAAGTCACTGTTCGGCTCTAATTAACTTAACTTTAATGATTAATTTTTGAATGTGTAAATCAAATGAATATTAACTCATTTTAGGAGAAGCATAAAATTATACATACTTTTAGTGCTGTTTGGTTTTTTTAAATGCTGCGGTTTAAAATGTGCCAAGAATAAGCACTATATCAAGTTAGGGTTTGTTTTTTTTAAAAATATATTGCTAAAAATATTTGTAGATAGTAAAATTAGCAGTGCTTTTCATCAGAATGAGTGAAATAAGCGTACCTCAGGCAGCCATTTCCTTCATGGAGCAAGTATGCTGAGGGAGGGGAAACAATAAATGTTTTCTCTAAATACATTTATTTAATAAACAAAAAAATTGCACATTTATTTTAGTGTTTGTGGAAGTTTCCCTCTTTAGGTTTTTTGGTGCACTGTATGTACATTATCTGCTTCTTTCTCTCCTTTTTCCTGCTTGAAAATGCTTTATGGACTTTTCTCAAAACTTGTATTTAATCCATATATGGAATATTTTCTGTTTTATCGGTGAGTACTCCGGATACATTGTTCCTGAAGTGGAAAAACATATTTGATAAAAAAAAAATGCAGCATGATATGTAGTCAGCAGTAGTTTGATAAGTTTAGAAGACAGTATTATTTCTGTCATTAAGAGATCCACTTCATTATTTTCCTGTTTAGTTGTCTTCTCTGGGTTAAGCATCAGACTAATGAAAAATTCTTAGAACGGTCCTTTTTCTGTCTAAACACCAAACACAGAAATGCTTTCAACAGGAAAAAAACCCCAACAACCCACAAGAAGTGCTTGCAGAGATAATACATAGCCTGAAAAATAGTTATGTGCTGACAGCTATCCAACAGTGTTGTCACAGCAGGAAGACATCAGTTGAAGAAACAGATAGCGACCTCAGGAAAAAAAAAAAAAAAAAAAAAGTCTGGTCAGCAGCGTGGACAGGGTTTCACAAGATTATAAATCACCCCAGGGTCGCTGTGTTCCCACCGTAAAGAGAGCATGGTCGTTTTATTGTAATCTAATAACTGATGGGAGCAAAGGACAGCTCCAGTGTGTGTGTTTGAAAAAAAAAAATAAAAAAAAAATCTTGATTACAGTTTCAAAACTATACAGTTTCCCTTGCCATTGAAGTGCAGATTATGGGGGTTAAGGCCATTTTAGGATTGGATTACCTTTTTATAGCTGTATGTTATTCCCTTGTTCATGAATCAGAAAGTACTTAAATTAAACTGAACATTTGGGAGTAATACTAATAGGGAGTGTGGTAGTAGAAAATTAATCACTATTTAGTGTTAGATGGCTAGCCAAGTAAGTCTTTGTTTTCAAGGCTTTTTTCAGTGACTGAAATACCCACCTTAATGAACTGAGGAGAATTTATATCCGGTGGTTCCTTTTATTTTTCAAAAAGTTAGTTTTTGTGGTGACTCATGTGCGAAAGCAAGTAGGTAGGAATGTATTTTTAATGTCAGATTTAATCAACTTATTCACACTTTCATTGTGGAGTTTATTCTATATTGGGTAAAATTAGCAGAGGAAATTTTTGTTGTTCTTTGTCTTACTTCTTGAGGTTGCACATTTGATACATCTTAACATGTTGGGTAATAGCTTTGGTGTGCACAAAGAAGAGTCAGAAATGGGATTTATTTGCTGACCTTTCCAACTTTTTACATCTTAGCCCTCCGATTATTTTCCTGTTATTTGGATAGCTCTTCTGGCACCATTTATTTTTTTCTCCAGAAACTTCTCAGGTGCTTGAAGCCACCTTGGGAAGTGAGTGGCTCCAGAAGCAAAGAGGTAGGGAGCTGAGCAGCATGGCTGGGCATGGCTGAAGAGGAAAACAGGTACAGAAGCCAGTAAAATGCTCCAGCGCTTCCCTATGTTAGCGTTCAAATGTCTGCTTGCTTCCTCAGTACACTGAAGCTACCAGCTAGTGACCCGTTTTGGTGCCTACTGCCCAGAAGCTACCCAACCCTTGCTGGTTCTGACTAGGCATCTTTTGCCCTTCTGCCACTAAAAACAAGCGGTTGAGAGAAAATGAATGGGAAAGAGAAGCCAAACAAGCTTTCATATGCTTTCCAGACCTCCCTCTTCAGACTAAGAACTACCATTCTTAGTTTCTCCTCGTGGCCATATTTTCTAAACCAAAACCCAGGCAGCCTTTCCTTCTTGGCCATTTGTTTCCTTCATAAACTTCTTACTTTAAGTAAAGATGACACCAAATTTTTATCTGCTTACCTCCTGCATTCACATGTAAAGTTGGGAAAAGAATAAATCTAGCACTTTGAGAGAATTTGGAAAGCAAGACGATTCAGGAATTGTTTTCTCTGCTGTCTCCTCAGGCTCCACATTTTCTTCATGGCGTTTAGTTCCACCTGCTCATGCAGACATCTAATCTCTGTTATCATAGAATAATAGAATAGTAGAATGGTTTGGGTTGGAAGGGACCTTAAAGATCATCTATTTCCAACCCCCCTGCTGCGGGCAGGGACACCCTCCACTAGACCACATTGCCCAAAGCCCCATCCAACGTGGCCTTGAACACTTCCAGGGAGGGGGCATCCACAGCTTCTCTGGGCAACCTGTGCCAGTGCCTCACCACCCTCACAGTAAAGAATTTCTTCCTAATACCTAATCTGAATCTACCTTCTTTCAGTTTAAGGCCGTTGCCGCTTGTCCTATCACTACATGCCCATGTAAACAGTCCCTCTCCATCTTTCCTGTAGGCCCCTTCAGGTACTGGAAGGCTGCAATTAGGTCTCCCCAGAGCCTTCTCTTCTCCAGGCTGAACAATCCCAACTATCTCAGCCTGTGTCTTAGGAGAGGTGCTCCAGCCCTCTGATCAGCTTCGTGGCCCTCCTCTGGACCAACAGGTCCATGTCCTCCTTATGTTGGGGCCCCCAGAGCTGGACGCAGTACTCCAGGTGGGGTCTCACAAGAGCAGAGTAGAGGGGCAGGATCACCTCCCTCGACCTGCTGGTCACACCTCTTTTGATGCAGCCCAGGACACGATTGGCTTTCTGGGCTGCAAGTGCACACTGCCGGCTCATGTGGAGCTTTTCATCAACCAACACCCCCAAGTCCTTCTCCTTAGGTCTGCTCTCAATCCAAATTTGTTTTCTCTTAAATTAAATTTACGTTTTCTTTAAAACAAAGGTCCTAATACTCTGAGTCAGGCCTGGGTTTTAAGAAAAAAAAAATGTATAGGCCAACTTCTAGGACAGATAGATACCAGGAAAAATTTTTTGAAATAAACTTTCTTTTTGCTGACATTCTGAGAAAAAACCTAATACTTTGATATGGCATAACATCACTGAATTTTTTTTCTGATTTTTTTTTCCTTATGCTTTTGTATTTCAGAGTGAATGTTAATCGATGAGAAATTTCGTAAGACAAAATTGTCCAAATTTGAATTTTTTAGTGCTATTTTAATTTCAAATTTTTATTTCCCTTCTTCTTGTGTCAGGATGTACAGTAGCATCACAGTAAATCCTGAGATGCACTCTGTCAGATCTGGGCAATTTACCAAACTGTGTCTTCTAGGAAGCAGACTGGTATTATGAGAAGACCTAGAGCGCAGGTGGCTGCGTGCTTCACAATTAATCTTGCATTTCAGATTTCCAAACTTAAATGGATGGGAAGGCTTTTTTGTTTGGTTGTTTGTTTTGCTGTAGCTCACAATTTTAATGACATTTTCCAAATGTGTTCAGTGTGGTAGCATTACCAAAGGCCCAACAGTATATTAAGTGCCACCTTCGTTCAGAAACCTCACCCAGTCGTGCAACTGTTCCTGCCCACTTTCTTGAACAAAATGTGGGCATTAGTTTTCCTTGGATATTGGATGATGATGAAGATGAGGATTTGCACTTAAACCCGTAAAGTGAACCTTTGGTCCAGTCCTGCTCACTTGTCTGTCATCGTTCCCATGTTATTCTATGATTCTCACCCCCTTCAGCTGTTAATGTAGGCAACTCTCACCCTGTATCTAATAGGACTGACAGAATCTCCTACTGCTGTTATCGGTGTCATTCCTTTAATTGAAAATGGGGCATGATTGATGGCTATGCAGGTTCTGCTTCCCATTGGACAGAAAGCTTTGCCTGCTTGGCTTTCCCAGCACATTTTTGGTAAAGAGAATAACATCACCGGAGTAATTACTACACCAAATCCAACATGGTGCACAGGGTATTTGAAGTTCCCATCTTATCATATTAGATACACAGAAGTCTTACTGATGTTGCAGCAAAACGTCATGAAGAATAAAAAAGGGAAAAAGTGGTTGTGGATATAACTTCATTTCTACTCTGTATATCCATTGAGTTGTCTGAGATCCTCCAAAGTGTCAGTCAGGTGAGTTCAGTTTTTGTTTTGTGCAGTTAAGGGATCTACAAGGTTGCCCCTGCCCCCGATGGCTAAGTTTAAAAAACAAAATAATAAAAGTGAATTTCTGTCACTGTGTTACAGAGAATTGAGCTGCACTGTATTTAACCAAAAGCAGGATGTTGCACATAAAGTGTCAGGATTCATGAGATGTTGAACATCTTCCTATCCTGCTTCAGGTAACAACAGTGCTGGTTCCCGCATAAATCAGGCTATACTTGTTATTATTAGAAGAAAGGAATGAGTGAGTTGTTTTACATACGAGGTTTTACTACTTGCAAAATTACTCATGCTCTCAGAATAAACTACAGAGTGCAAATGCCAGGGTGATTTTTTTGTTGCTGTTGTTGAAGACATAGGGTAGATTGGTTAAGGTAGAGAAACAAATGTAGTTGCTTTGATTTATCACTTGTGACATTAGCATGTACTATACCATTCTCCTGGAAACAAAATGGTTGCACCTGAGGACAGTGATATAAACACTACTTTGATTATTTGAAACAAACCATTAGGCTTTGATGAAAGAACCATTACTTTAGTAGACCTTGTACAGAGAGCGCACTTGGAGATAATGGATGAGCAGCCTACAAATTGCTTGCTTAGAATTTAAAGAAGTCACATGTTTGTTTGAACTCTGTGGCATAAACAGATATCTAACATGAGCAAGACAAGCTAATGGTATACTTACAATGTGGTTGAAAAGCACTCTTGCAAACTTTAGTTGCAGTACTTTAAATACTGCATTTTAGAGTGCGCACTGAAAAAATCAATTAGCTGTGTAGCCATAATGTGTACAATAGTTTTATATATTGATATGTATACAGCGTACAGATTTGTATATACATGTATTTGTATACTACATATTTGTATTAAAACATTAATTTTGAATTTATATATTTGTTGCATGCTTGCATAATGAAACCACATATTTTGGAGTATTACACAACTAAAATGGTTGTAAAAGGTATCAAATTTGAGTCTATTTAACAAGGAAAGCCCAAAATATATTTCAAATATTTGTGTTCTCTGGTAGATTACCATCTCTTAAATGATTACCTAGGAAGTTGTTTCTTTAATTCTTTGTATGGTGCCTCAGGTAGAGCTGGTCTCTGGGGCATTCCTATGCTGTAAAATAGCTCCCCTTTTACTTCTGGATCCTAATTGCCCACACTCCACCACTTTTTGTGTATTCTTTTGGAATAAACCAGCTACTTTCCTCAAAAACAAAAAGCAGGTATAGTTCTGGTGGTAGTCCACTCTAGGAACTATTTCTCAAAGGCACTATGGACAGGACAGCACTGGGTTTGTTTCTTTCTGCTTCACACAATCCTCCAGCTCTATCCCAGAAAACTGCACTTGTAATCCCCTGTAGTCTCATGCTATTTCCTAGATAACGCAATACATACCTTACACATCAGCCATAGTTTGGAGATGGAGAAAATTTCCTAAACATCCCACCAACAGGACCTGTACTTGTAGTGTTCAAAATACTTTGATCCACAGTGGTGGAACTGGTTCATCCCAATTTACATCTACAGTGTACGACTCTCCACCTGAACCAATGACCTTGATAGTCAAGGAACTGTATTTTTAAGATGTTACTTCGTTTTAAAGAAGTTTGAAACTGGTCAGATGAAGCAAACTGTAGAAGTTCCTGTGTTGCACCATTGGTTATGAAAGAAGCGTATAGGATGGCTGCGCCACATGGGTATTTCTACATTGCGGATATCTAAATCTAAGTGAAACGAGGGCACCCCATTTTTAAATACGGTGTGAGAAAGCCTAAAATTGCAGAATAAATTCAAGGGCCCTTAATGTGTACTGTTTGTAGTGGGGGGGGGGGGGGGCAGTGCTGCAAATTTCTGCGAATAATATTTATTCTCCTATACTTTTGAGGCGAAGATTATTTATTTATTTATTAATTACTTACTTACACTGTCACTAAAAGTGCCAGACTGGAGTCTTCCCCTTAGTATTTCCCCAAATAACAGTCTAGCCTTAGCTGCTGTTGGAGATGGAAAGATAAACAAAAATTGAGAAGATAACTCTAAACCCGTGTGACATCAAGGACATATAGAGCCTGAATGATTTACCTTTGCATTACGGTAGTCATGTCCCAAGATCCTGTTTCATATGACAAGTCAACAAGCAGTAAAAAATACAACACTTGAATATCTTGACTGTTTTTCATGTTTAATTTCAGGAACAAAATAAATACTGGTTGCTCTATATAGAACATCGTGTACCGGTTACAGAATACTGAGGACTGTACAGAATAGTGGACTGTATTTCCATAGTCCATATACTGCCTGATAGGAGAATATTTTTTTTTTCATTTTCATAGCTAGCTTCTTGATTTATTAAAACGTTTCTCCAGGGCTTAAGCACAAGCACTGTACCATACCCTAAGCCCCTCCGTGTTGTGTATTTTGAAATAGTTGCATTATCCTGCAAACCTGTAAAATGTTCAGTATTAAGACATAAACATCCTAAGCAGGTTACATTTTGTGAAACAAATATTCCTACTTAACTATTCTGAACTTTTTATAGGCCTGTTAAGTGACATAAAACCTTTAAATGACTGTCCTTTAACATCTTTCTTTTCTTTTGAACTTCATGTATTTAGCTACCATTCACTCCCTTGCTCAAGCTTTTTGTGCTTGATCTAATAGATTTTATTAGAGGTAATGAATTGAGAGCAAACTTTCATCTGCTATGGATACATCCTCTTAACTGTATTACAACTGTAATACACCCCACAAACTACTTCTGTCTTGATTAAGGACACATTACCAAGCTGCTGTAAGGCTTTTTAATTGTAGCGAGTACTTTTTTTGTAGGTTGTGTTCATTTAAATATTTATTTAAAAAATGCCGTTAAATATACAGCTGGTAAATTGAGAGGTTTTATACATAGTTTTATAGAAATGCATACAAATATGTAAGCCAGTAAAATCATTCAGCAGTTTACTAATCAATAAATTCAGGACATTTTTGGGAAAGAAAAAAAAAAAAAGACTTCACATTTCTAAGCCTGAATTCACACTAGCAATTTGTGGTTCATTGAATTAGTTGTTTTCTCTTTTATGAGCAGCAGAATTGTATTCCATGAACAAACTAAATCAGGGAAATTTTGTTTCATTCTCTGATAAACGATGAATCCAGTATCAATAGTGAGATCTGTTTATTCCAAAGCGAAACGCTGTGTACATGAGAAGGAATAACAGAGGTGGTTTTGACTCCTATTCCTGCTCACTTTAAGTAAGTTAATCACTTGTCTTTTTATGAGATCTTTCATGGCTTGATAGCCCTCTGAAGTTCCATTGCGAGCTTTTAGTATCATTATGTGCATGCTGCTTGGATATCAAGGGGTTTTGTTAACGGATGAAAAGCTTTTTTTCAAATTCAGTCTTCATACAGTGACCCATAATATTTTTTTCTCATTAAGTTTGCGAACTCTCATCAAATAAGAATTCTACAATGGTGACAAATTTAAGCAGTTTTTAAAGAGGTTTTGTTTTTACAGCTTGAAAAAGTCAGTGCCTGTTTTAATCAGAACAAAAAATTCTAATTGTTCTGCTCAGGAAATGGGGAAAAATAAGCTAAACATGGCAGTAATGAGGCTAGCTATTTCTAATGTTTTTAATTTGAATTAATGAGAAGACATTTAGCTTGTCCTGAACTGAATATGCCCAAAGAAATAACTATTTTCACACATAAGAGATGATATATGTATGTATGTATATGTGAATTGAAGGAATCCTACAGTTGCATGTCTTCTTACTTGAGTCAGAAACTTGGTTGTATTTCTTGAGGGGCTGCAAGATGAGATAGGAAGATGGGGTATGTGGTTAACTAACTTCTCTATTTTCTCCCTTGTGATTTTGAGACTGATTTTTTTTTTTTAATATGTTTGCTGAGTTGCTCTCACTAGTTCATTTAGACGGTTGTCCTGCAAAAATTGAAAATAGATACGTGGCTTCGTCACTTGTTGTGAAATGCTGTCTGAGGTAGGATTCATCAGGCCAGATTTAGGTATCTGCTCTTCAGACACCAATATTTGAGCTTGCTACCTTTGTACCAAGTGGAAAGAAACCAGTGCTTCTCAGACTACGATTCATCTGACCTATTTGAAATGACCACCAAAGGATGAGATGATTCGTGCCTGGAATTGCCCGTTTCTCTCCATCTGCTGGAAAACATGGCAAGGGGGGCTGGCATAGATAGATACACGTACAACAGGTCAGATATTTCCGATTTCTTGGGTACCATGTTAGCATATAGTGAGGCTCCAGTCAGATTAGGGCATTATTTGAGGTAGCTTGTTCATTCTGCAAAGAAACAAGTACCGTTTGGGGTCCTTTGTGAAGAAATAGTGTATCTTCTGCTTTCTTCTGCCTGGAAGATAAGGTTGAATATAATAACCAATGTAATCTTCCTGCAAAACGTTGTCATGCCAGCGGACCGTTAGTCATTTAATCTCCAGGAAAAGTTCTTCTGGAGGAGCTTCCCCTCTCCCACCCCCAAAGTATGGTGTCTAAAGTGACAGGCTAATTTCAGATTCAGCTGTGATTGAGCACATGCCAATTTTTACATGCTTTACATAACTAAAATAGAGCTGTCTTTAGAAATCTGTATATTAGGGAAATGAGCTCTAATCAGTGAAAGCTTTTTTCATAAGTGGATATATTCATATAATTTTTACTTTTTTTCAAACATGTAGCACTTAAAATTATATTAGGAAACTTACAGAATTATTACTACATGGCTCATAGCAGCATATAGGAAATAATGGAAATGATAATTCAGTTATTTTCCCTAATAGATAACCACTGATATTATATCAGTTGCATAATCATTCTCAGTCTAAAACATCTGCCTTTCATTTGAGTAATATTTTTTAAAGATGAAAGAAAATAAGCTTCCCTAAGGTTTGCGGGTATACGATGCTGTTGTTAAGTTTAATGGTATTCTTTTTTCTGTTTGTTTAGAGTAGAAGGACTAAAAATGATTAGCCCAGATTAATTTAAGTGAAACTTTGGGATTCTTATTAAGGAATGCTTTTCTGTCACTTACATACTCTGCAAGCCAAGATGTAGTGTTTTTCATACTAAGAATCTGAAAACCAAAACTGATAAAACATGTAGAACTTGGAAAATCAAATTTGTCCGAAATCTTACTCTTTATGTGACTACAGAATAGAATCACACCACTGCCACAACCCAAAATAGAGTGTATAGTGGAAAACTGAGTAAAGATGTGGACCTACTACTGCTGCTGGGATTTTTTTGAAACCTAATTTTGAAAGAAATATCTTTTAAAAATTAACTGGCAACAAACAGAACTGTCATTGCACCATGGTGCTTGTAAATGTAGTAAGAACGAGGATGAAATCTTACTTTTCTTTAGTTTGACCATGTGTGAAACTGAATTAGCAGATCTTTTGGATTTGATAGCTGGGTTAAATGGTATTCAGAAGTGTATCACTGCAGACCCATTAAGTCTTGAGCATTGCATGGGGAATTCACACAACAGACTTCCAATTTATGTTTCTCTGTGATGGTCTCTGCAGCTTTTTGGTTTCTATGCTGCTCTTTTTAGATGACGAGTGATGCTTTAAAAGGATTTCTAATAAAAGGCATGTGTATCCATGGTCATTTGACCACATGCAGTGTTGTGCCATGGATGTGGAAAGCAGATAAATACACAAGTTTTTACCATTTATTAGAATATGACACAAACAAGCTGTATCCGACATGAAATAATTAAGTATAAGAATACATAGAAGGGGATAAATAACATCACTTACGTGGCTTTGATACCATATGAGTCATGAAGGCATTGTTCTCACTCTCGGAACCTAAAGATCTATGTGATTCTTGGAAAACAAAAAAAATAATATTCTGCATATTAACATCCTTCTTCACACACTATATCCAGCTGGGTGGTCAAGCTCTCATTTACAGCCCTGACTAGCCTTTTTTATATCCCACACTCAGTTAGGAAGCATCTGGGCTTAATATCTTTCTTGTTGCCTTTGCTAGTAGGAACTGTTAGCTGGATGGATTTGAATAATTGTGATACGTGGTCAAATTTGCCATCTAGATCAAGAGGTAGATGCATCAGTGAATAGCTTTGCTAAGCAACTCATGTACACAAGCTGCAGGTGTTCCTTTCATGACCCTGTAGATGCCTGAATAGGGTAGTTCTTTGGTAGATCCTACTGGAAGCCCCGAGGAAGGGATTCATCTGCAGCTGAGGTATGTAAAAAAAAAGAATAAACACTTCCAGAGCACTGCTCACCTGCTCCTGATGTGAACATCTAAAACAGATCAGATGAATTATTCTGTAAAAGTTCCTGTTCCTCTCAGCTGAGGGTTGGGAATGATTTGCTCAGATGCAGATGCTTACGTGTTTGTTAGACCTCTATGTTAGGTCAGATGAATCTGATCAATACAATTTATGATGCAGCCATGCTTTGAAGAATGGTGCAAAGGATTTGGCTTATTAGAATTACATAGTTGGGGCAGAAACTGCACAGAGCTGTGACTTTATAGAAAAATCAAGTTATCAGCTCACATAGAACAAGGAGAATAAAATAACTGGCAGGCAGCTGAGACGTGTATACCCAGCTTCAGTGCTTCCTGCAGTTTGAAAGCTTTTCCCAAAGATCTCAAGGAACCCTCCATAGAGTTGATCTCCACTGATGCACTATGGTAATCACAGCAGTTAACGTTCAACAGAGTTAACATCCGATGTAATAACTGCTGTATGGTAAAACTGAATTGGTGAGTGGTGTTAAAGGATGTAAATGCAATCCAGATAAAAATGTATTTAAGAGTCTGAGTTAGGTGTCTAGGATGGAAAAAGCTATTCAAATTTATGCCTTTATAGTATACTTTCCAAGAATCACTTTTGTCCAAAGTAGGAAGGCAGATACTACTTCTGACATTATGTTTTGCTTTAGAGACTATTTTCCCATGCTAAGAAAATTCTTTAATATTTAGGATTATGTTATTTTTTTTTCTATAAAACCCTGTGAAATATATAGTCATCAACTTGCATGTAATTCCTGTGTAATGGGACTACCTCCATTTTAAGGAATAAACAGGAGAGGTAAAATTTTTGAAAACACACTTTTGTAACAACACAGTAAGGATTTGCTCGTATTAATAAGGATTTGCAAACCTGGGTCTACTTTTAGTTTATACCATTTCCATGAGCATGATGAACTATATAATAAGTGCTGGCTAAATAAAAATGTTAATGTTGTGTCCTACATTTGGTTGCGTGATGAGGAAATTAATTTGGTTTAGGAAAGACTTATCAGTGTGTAGCATTGATTCTAGACATCAGTTTGAACACAGAGATGCTTTTAAATGCAGTGTGTCTAGTGCTTCTTTCTTTTATAGATACTGTTAACACTGTTTGAAAATGCATTATTTCACGCAGAGGGTGTCTATAAGTGAGTGAATATGGTATAGTACATGAAGTTAAAGAGTTATTTTAGATAGGGTGATAATACTGAATAATGATGTGAAGCAGTTTTGTTTCAGTTGCAATCCAGATTCACCGGAATGTTTCAGAGTCCAAAAAACCCAGTCTCTGCCACTTGAACAGTCTTGTGCTAAGGAATATGTGGACATTAGCATAAAGGTTGCACATGTTATACAAAGTGTAATTAAAGAAGCTTTGATCCCCCAAATGTCAACTAGCTTGCTAAGTGTCATAACAAAGTGTCAAGCATCTGGTATACAGTTAATTTGTAGTCATTAACTGCATATTGTTGATGTGACAGTTTGTTAGCAAAACAAGCTTGACAGTTTGCATTTTGTTATTGATTGACACCTATAGACCTCCCCAACCGTTTAGTTTACATTCCTTATGAGGGTTCCTCAGGTTGCACTTTTAACTAATTAGTTTAGTTAGTTGGTCCAATATGTTAAAATGGAGTGAATGTATATAGGGAACCCAAGACCCCTAATTCCATGGCAAGAGTGTTTCTCGATGGCTTGTATCTTTGTCTTCATTGGGTTAGCAATCAGTTTTACAAATATGCTTTTCTTTTGATATTATTGGTAATCCATAGCTTGCATTAACGTATACCATCAAAACCACCTATTTACATTTACACAAAGTGCACTTCTGATCTAGATTAATATCTTCCAATGTGACTTCCCAAAGAGCCTAAATGAATACCTTTGTACTGCGTTCCGTTTTGTACCATGCAGCATAAATGTATTTTGGTTTGTATAGCTTGTTAAATATTCAGTAGCATTCTGCATTATTTTGAAAGCTGGAATTAATTAAAATAATTAAACTGCTCTTTGGCTTTGCTTCCAATTTCCTCTTCCCCCCCATATGATATGAAGGCAATCTATCAACAAACTGAGCATGCTAATGAGCAGCAATAAATATTATGCAACTATTCTTATACCCAGAAAGGAATTTGTGTGTATTTTTTGTAATGGGAGATGAAAGTGGGTTATAAAAGAAGTAATATAAGTAGTACTGATTCAAAGTAGCTAGAAGTTGTGATGTTTTTCAGACACTTCCACAAACTTCTGACTGTTGTTTTCTAAATCAATTCGAATTGTACTGGTTGCACTTCCAAAGTTCATGCTTATGACTAAAGAGAGAAATACTAAGGAACTCCTTATTTATTGATTTGCTTTATTTGTTAGTCTTCAGATGTTGAATCTATCACCCACTCTACAAGAAGTGGACTGTATTAAATTTCTTTCAGAGCTTGCCATCTTTGCTTAGACTGATGCTGACATAATATCAGAAGCTAGATACAAGGCTTTGCTCAGTTCCATAAGTTATGGACACTACCATCCCGGTAGCCCTCATACTCGTGTCTTAATGTGTGTCCCTGGCACTTGCATCTGGAAGTGTGCTAGCTAATGGTACTTTTCACGTTGTACATCATATGCGTGTGTGAGCAACAGCACTTGGTTTTCCATCAATATGCCATTTTCGTGCCATAAAAAACTTACACACAGATTTGTGATCCTAAAATTTCAGACTTTGCCTAAAATTCATAAGAATAATTTCAACTTTATCTTGCTTCTGTTTGGTTCTTCTTTTTCAGACCTTTCTCTTCATAGATAATGTGGACTATAGCTTCTCAGACTTTTTGTTTTATTTAGACTTATTTTTACAAAACTTGAGATACCCGATACCATGATCTGTGGTGAAACTGCAGATATAGTGCGTGAAAGAAAGATGGCAAGCACTTGAGGAAGCAGCAGATATTTCAGTGATAGCATAGAGTTGACTTTATATTTTAATTATTATGGAAAGGCAGTGTAAAGAACAGTATGTATGGAGTGCTTGAATAAATGAGAAAGGAGGATACATTTATTGGTGCTTACGTCTCTATTTGTGGTGCTCTAAAAAGATTCTTCATCCACCACTGTTGGTGGTATTGCATGATGCTGAGATACATTGAGTAGGGAACACTGAACTTTTCTGCATGGAGGAATTAAGAGCAATTATCACCTTTTTGGCATGAACAAAATGTGAGATCCTGGTATATTAAAGGCAACAGCAAAATTCCCGTTGTTCTCTTTTGGGCCAGTATTTTGTGTTGGTGATGTTTCCAAGCAGAGGACAGTAACTACGTAAAGCCCCTCAGTGGTACTAAAGTTAGGAGCTAATTTTCTCCTTTTTTTATTCTTGCAAAACAAAGTTATTAAAACTGTATAAGGAACAGTATATTAGTATTCTGACAATTTAAGGATGTGTAAAAGCACAAATAATGGAGAATGGTGAAGCATTTTTCCTTAGTGAGTGAACAATGAATTCAGAGAAGGGTGGAATGTTAGGAACAAAACATTATTTAAATTGTCTTTCTGAAAGAATTTAACTAAAGAAAAATTCAAGTGTTTAGTTGGACTTGCTTCCTTTTTATTGATTCCTTCATGCTTGGCATACTTAAAGGTTTCCCGTAATTTAACATGGGGAAGGTAGCTCATTGCCACATTCTCATTCAAATAACAACTGTTGTATTTTTTGTTTATTCTTTAAAGGTTTTATGTTTTCTATAAAACTTCGACATTTTAGAAGAAAATTGGTTGTGTAAATTAGAACTTCTTAAGATGGCTTTAAATTGTTGCCCTGGTATGTACTCAGCAAAGATGGGTGGCCCTGGCAGAGACTATATTTTTTTACAGTTTTTTTAGTAAGGAATAATTTTTTTATCGTGTTAAACAGAAAGAAGTTTTGGTCTCTAGCTGAATGAATACTATGAGTACTAAAATAAACATAAATTATTTTTTATTGTGACAAATTCATTTAATAGAAAATCTAGCATTTTGCCTGTACAGAAAAAAAAAAAAATAGTGCTGTTTTACTCATATTCAGATTACTAGAGTGTGGTTTTGTTTAGAATGGTTGAAGAAAGCAGTTTGAGTATCTGCTCTCATTTGCTGTGCTGCTGTTCCTACATGCAGGTTGTTCCACTTGCTGCTAGTTCAACCTCTATGAAATGCTATCATAATGTTAGCAAAACGGTTTCCTTATTGACTGCCTTTTATCAGAAACAGCGTGGCAGTCATATCTTATAAGGTGATCCTCCTTGAGGAGGCTTGTCTAAATGAGAAGCTACATTTCAGAATGCATTTTAGCTTGGTATTTAACAGAGCATGAGTATAATGCTTGAGGACAGTTTTGTAGCTGGTATAATTTAACACATAATCATAGAATCACAGAATGGTTTGAGTTGGAGGGAACCTCAAAGATCATCTGGTTCCAACCATGCCATGGGCAGGGACACCCTTCACTAGACCCCGTTGCCCAAAGCCCCATCCAACGTGGCCTTGAACACTTCCAGGGAGGGGGCATCCACAGCTTCTCTGGGCAACCTGTTCCAGTGCCTCACCACCCTCACAGTAAAGAATTTCTTCCTCATATCTAATCTGAATCTACCTTATTTTAGTTTAAACCCATTACCCCTTGTCCTATCACTACACGCCCATGTAAATAGTCCCTCTCCATCTTTCCTGTAGGCCCCTTCAGGTACTGGAAGGCTGCAATTAGGTCTCCCTGGAGCCTTCTCTTCTCCAGGCTGAACAATCCCAACTCTCTCAGCCTGTCCTCATAGGAGAGGTGCTCCAGCCCTCTGATCAGCTTCGTGGCCCTCCTCTGGACCAACAGGTCCATGTCCTCCTTATGTTGGGGCCCCCAGAGCTGGACGCAGTACTCCAGGTGAGGTCTCACGAGAGCGGAGCAGAGGGGCAGGATCACCTCCCTCGACCTGCTGGTCACACCTCTTTTGATGCAGCCCAGGACACGGTTGGCTTTCTGGGCTGCAAGTGCACACTGCCGGCTCATGTTGAGCTTCTCATCAACCCACACTCCCAAGTCCTTCTCGTCAGGGATGATCTCAATCATGATCTCAGGATGATCTCTGCCCAGCCTGTAGTTGTGCTTGGACACATTTGTACTGAATATAACTTCATTGCAGTCTGTGGACCTATTATAGTTTGTACCAGCTGAGAATCTGCACTAATTTTTTATATGGGGATGCCAAGCACCTCTTTCTGTTTTACTTTGTCAGAAATGTCACCCTGTTTTTCATTCCTTTATATCTGTAGTCACTTAGTTCAAAAACTTACCATTTCTGGTGGTTAGTTATTCCAAATACATTAAATACATTATTAGATTTTTAGACTACATTTGAAAGTAGGTGCTTGAGACTTCCCGTCCTAGTGAAAGGAAAAATTAAGATTGAGTTTTTAAACTAAATGGGTGCATGAAAACAGTTGGTTTTGTTTTTTTTTTTTTTTTTAAAGGAACAAATAATGCATTTATGTATTCTTTAGTAATGTAAAATAGAGGACCCGTGAACTTTTCCTTTGTTTTTTTGCTTTATTTGTGGTGAAGATTGTTACTGTTCAGAAAGCTTTTAGGGGCTTTTAATTTGGTTCTTCTTAATCTCTTTTTAAACACTTTAGGCCATGTATGTTACAGGTATTTTTAGCCTGGCTTCTTAAAGGAGTGAGAGTTGTATATTTGCCTGTTTCTCCCTCACACCTCGTGTCTCACAAGGTGTCTGTTCAAGTGTTGGTCTTGGTAAGGCATGGGGATAGGGTGTTCTTTCCAGTGGAAATACACAGCACTTGCTAAATAAAAGGACATAAAAGGATGTAAAATAGGGAATGACTTTGGCTCCCCAAGAGCTGCTCTTCTTTTGATTTCCACTTTTAGAAATGGAATCTAGAAATTGGCTAGACTCCAGAACTTCAAACACCATTGTTTTCAAACTGTGCAGTGAAAAAACCCCAACATCTTCACCTTCCTTTTGAATTATTTTTCACTTAAAAAAAAAAAAATGGAGGCAGAGGAACTCTTTGTGACCTGTCTCTGTGTTAATCTTTGAAATCGTGACAGATTATACAAAAAAATCTTCCTGGACTTGCCCAAGTTGTATCCCATTGGCCAATAAACATATTAATCCTTCTTCTTGGAGTATATCAGATCCCTACTTGATAAATATGTAGTATGAAAATCCCTCTAGGAGATGTGAAAGATGAGATATACACTTTCCTAGATTACTCTACTTTCTAGAAGAACTGGTTCATTTTACCTCTGATGCAGAGGAGAGAAACGTCCTCTTTGGAGAACACTTCCTTGAGTGGGTACATTTACATCAGGTTCAGGTCCTTTGATGTGAGCATCAACCCAACGCCAGTAGCCTTGCAGGTTTGGACATAAATGCTGATGTCCCTAAAGGTAATGATTTCATTACTGGTTTACTGTTTCTTGGTCCAAGGTAAGGTGAGGCCAAGAAGCCCCATCAAGCAGAACTCAGAGGGCCAGACACTGGAAAATGTCCATTAAGGAGAAGCAGGTGGGAATCCGGATTCATTGCTATTGATTATGAAGAAGTTGCTTTTTAAGTTAACTGACTTGATTTATAATAGCACTAAGGACAAAGAATGGGCTTGAGTTTTGGCAGTTTTACTAGGTCTAGAAGCTAGGTTTCAGTCTCAGACTGCTTTTCAGATCTTGAGTACTGCTTAAACTTGAGTTGCCTAATTCAAGTTAGCTAACATAGCTTCTTTTTTGTTACACAACAGATACACCCCAGACTTCTGCCAAGAAAAAGTTAACAATTTTCAAGTCAGACTTGGCACTAACCAAGATGCTGTTGCTTATTCCTGGACATTTACCTGCAATAAGATAGACTTTGAAACCTCTTCTTCCCTGGGGATGCTTTTGAAACCTTTGAGACTTCTTTTTCTCAGGGACACTGCTAGTGCAATGTTTACTCGACACCAGAAAATTATATGATTTTGCAATTAGCGGTCTCTTTCACCCCCTCCAAATCCTCTCTTCTGCTCCATCATCTCAGGCAGAGATGCCTCTTCTCTCAATGCCAAGAGAAAAAATATTAAATTATATCCATTACCCAGTGCCAAGCCAGGGGAGGCATAATAGATAAATTATTTGCGACAACTCCAGTACCTTTTCCAATTTGCCACCATTATCTCAGATATAGTTCTCTTTCCTGTAAATCAAGGGAAAGGATTTTCTCATGCCATTGTTCATTGGGCCACCATTAATAGAACCCAGGTTTGTGAATGGGGATTTTAGTACTGAATTTCAAAGAATTATCCTTCTAGCTGATGAAAAATTTGCCTAGTCTGTTCACCCAGCTATGGACAATGTAAAATCCAAAATTTTTAGGTCCTGTGATATCAGTGCACACTTTTAATTGTTAAAATTTGTGAGGCGTGATTCCAGTCAGGTTTCTGCTGTTTAGCAAAAAAATGGCAGCTTAGTTATTTTGATATTAAATCGATGAAATCTTCTGTCGACTTTATAGGGAATATGGAGATAGTTTGGAGTTCTTTGGGAAGGTCTGCCTTAAGCCCTAAGCCTCTTCCCGAACAAGATTAGTGCGAGGGCATGCCAGGATGTTTATTCACTGTGCACCATTTCTATCTTCTCTCCTTCACACTTCCCGAG
This sequence comes from Balearica regulorum gibbericeps, assembly GCF_011004875.1. Lineage (NCBI taxonomy): Eukaryota > Metazoa > Chordata > Aves > Gruiformes > Gruidae > Balearica > Balearica regulorum. The sequence continues at coordinate 174,710,833 of NC_046184.1, forward strand.
AAAATGAAGTGACTCCTGATTGACCGGTTAGCGTAGACAAAATCCTCCTAGCGTATCCGCCTCTGGATGGCGGATAAGGGTAATTGAGTGAAACACAACTGCTGATGTAGCTGCCTAAAGTGTCTACTGGATTCTTTAGGATGGGTTATGAAATGGATTTTGCAGGCAAAAAGGCTAGAATTTAATCTGGCATACATTGACATGGATCCATTGACTAAAAGGAGCCCTTTTAAGGTAAACCAGCTGAAAATCTGGCATAAAGTCATGAATGTAGTCTTGAGAAGTATGTAATTTTTCTTTCAATTACACTCTTTTTTTTTCCTTTGTACATAGTTGGTATTTGTGAGTATTTTCTTCCATCTACCTGTTGGTTTGACTAACTCTGTGAAATACTAAGCCATAGTTGTTTTTTTCTTTAAATTAGAAAAAAGGAAATTCTGAGCTTGCTTACCAAAAGGTTTTCCACAAAATGCCTTGCTCCAGGAAGAAAAAAACCCACAGTAACAAAAAACCCCTCTCCAGTTTCTGGTTGCATTTATTTTTCATCACTTTTTTTGTCTGGATGCTTACCTTTGAATTATCAACATCATTTTAGCTTTCTCACTAATCAAATGTGGATTATCATAAAGTCATTCATAAATCAAAGTGACTAGGAAAGAATTTGTATTTTGTTAAAACATGGCTAATATTCCATTTCTTTTGCCATCTAACTAAATTTAGAAGGTACAGACTGTATTCATCAGGCTATTCTGCAGAACCCTTCTGGATGGTAGAAAAGCTGATTTGTATGCGTGAACTCTCATTCTTGTGTTTGTGCTAGCTTTAAGTAGCAACACAGCTTTTAATTGTGAGGTTTTAAGTTCTGCAATTAAAATTTACCCTTTCTACTGAGAGGATTGAGTGATAGTTTTTTGATTTACTTTAGACAGTTTAGACAAATTATATTTAAAAGCACATAAAGATGCAAGATGCATTTCCTGACTATAAGAAGGTCAATATGTCTTAGGCACATTTGCTTAAAGTTTTACTTTGAATAGCTAATGATTTCTTTCTACTGTATTGCAGAGAACATGCTAAGATGCTACAAAGAGTTTTCCTGTCAATCTCCTCCAAGGAATCAGTGTTCTTGAAAACCATGACTAAAAAGGCCTTGAAGAATTTAGTTAATAAATTTTCCATTGTGCAAAGTTATGTCAATAGCATTCATTTTATTAAAAGTCTAAAAGCCAAATATGTACAAAATACCCAAAGTACCTTAAGGGTATTTTCCTATTTATAAAGTAGATAAATGACATTGAAGAGGTATGGTTTTACAATCAAGGAATCTTGAGATAGGTAAGGTAGAGCTCATACTGCAGAGTTTTGTAAATGATGTGTACATGATGTCTTCTCAGTAGAAGACAAAGGAATGAGTACATTGTTAACTGGTTTTAAATGCTAACTGTATATTAATTGCAGGTGTGCAAATAGGTAATTTGTAAAATTACATTAAAATAATATCTATAAGTTCATGTACTGTTATCTGCTCACGATAACACAGACTGTTGGATGTCCCTTAGTTTATATGTGCATGAATATATCTTCTAGAAACTTGCCCAGTCTTGATTCCAGAAGTTCTTCTAAGATTATTAGTCCAACCTGTGACAATTAGATTCTAGTTTTTTGTTTGTTTGTTGTTGGTTTTTTTTATTTTTGTGGGTTTTTTGGTTTTTTTAAATAAAGAAATATTAAACTGTTTACTAGCTGGAAAAAGCTCCTATTGTGATTTTCCTGTATTTCTGTCCTATTCACATCACTGTTGTTTCTAGAAGTCCTCACTGTGGACTGTTGCACTGCTCAGTTCAGACGTTCAGTCCCTGCCCCAAGGAGTCCTTGGACTAAGTATAAGCAAAAGACAACAGATGAATGCTGCCATATGGAGTATATGCAAATGAGATAATATTGATCAACATGATAAGCATGCTGTGACTCTTAAACTATATGTAAACCTTTTTTACAGTTTGCAGACAACTTCTTCACATTCCCATTTCAAGTCTTCTACTGAGTATGTATACTTCATGCTCACAGCTGCAATAATAGTAATAAAAAGGTTAATAAAGAACCTCCAAGCCATCAAGAATAATTTACATTAAAAAAAAGTCATGTGTTGCAGATGTCCTCAAAATTAGATACTTTTAGGAGTACAGTGTACTGGTGTGTATACTTAAAATACAATATTAAATTATTTTTGTCTGAATGTGTGTATGATTTTAAGGCATCAGTTCTTTTAGTCTTAAAAAAATGCTAGTACTCTAGCAATCAAAGGACTGAACACAGATGTGTTGATGCATGTTTGCAATATGCATGACCATGTCTCATGTTATAAAAATTAAACCATATTCAAATTTTTAGGTGATTACTACAAATCAGGAAGGAAATAATGCATAAAACAAACAGCAGAGGATTTGAAGAATTCAAAGTGTGACTGGAAACAAAGGGGATTTAGATTTTTAGAGTAAAAAAATTCCTTTGGTGTCATAAATTAGTGAAACCTTATGTTTTATATTAGCAGTATTTGCTAACATCATAATGTTTGATTCTAAATATATACAAATTTTATTCTGGTTGCATCCAAGAAGGTGACATGAGTGTGGAAAACAAGGTGAATGCGTATAGAGTTCACTTCTCATTCATCTAGGTTACTCTTATCTTAATGTTTAAATGTATCCTGCCGCTGCAACAGACGATGCTGCTTTCCATGCTGTGTTCCAGATAGGAGTTTGCTATTTTTAGGAGGTTGGTAATCATCTCGAACTTAGCTTACATGCTCGGAATGATGATCTGGCACATCATTTCTCCCATTAATATTGTTTTTAAGCAATAAGCATGGCATGAAAGCTTGAAAATCCTACCAGGATGAGGCAGAGTTGAGCGTCTCTTCTCTGTTACAGGTATTCAGTGGCCCATGGGAAATGAGTTGGTAATTTTGGCGTAATATTTAGTAGTCGTCCTGACACTGAGACTGCCTCTCAGTTCCAAGAGTAAACTGAGGAGTGAATGGGCATGGCATTAAATTCCATTTTATTTCTTGGTGAAAATAGAAGTGGGATTTGAATCGTTTTTTTGTGAAGGTTGACGTTATCCTTGACTTCAGTCTTTGTTTCACAAAATGTCATTTGAAACGATGGGCCAACCTTTGGCGTAGTCTTAAACTAAACCCAACCTTCCAGCTTACTTCTAGCGCTTAAAAATAGCTTTTGATAGAATTTGCTTTGGTTTGCTTCCTTCTCTAGCCAAAGCATGGGAGAAGGAAGTGGGTGCTTGGGAGAGCGGGGTTGGAAGGGGAATACAGATGGATGAAGTCTCTCCCTGGGATTAGTTCAGCAATGAACTGGTGCCTTCTTTCTTTCACTAAAAGAAAAGCTGCTTTACAAGTGTTACGCTAATGTAAGTGTTAATGTTTGCTTAGGAGACTAGAAGGAGACTCCGCTTGAGGCTATTGGAAGAAATAAAGGATCTTTAATATGAAAAGTAGAAGAAAACTTGAAAAATGCGAGTGTATTATATCAGGAATCAGCATACAGTAGATATGCTTGTATGTAGGATTTCTGTATTGAAAAAAACCCTCAGTGCTAGCACCCCTAAATTTTTAGAAGCACATTCAGGAGATTTAAAAACATTCCTTGGATAAAGCATTTCAGATACTTAGCAAGGCATTATTTTTCATTATTGTTGTGACTTTAACCTCTGATAAATGGAAGTAATCATCTGTTCTTATTTATTGCATTTCTGAAAATATTAGGTGTGGGTTTTTTAATATGGCAGTTAGGCAATAAAGTTGCTTTACAGGATACCAAAATATCATTCAGTGAAAATACTATACATGGTTTATATTCAAGTTCTTCATTGTTCAGAATTCAATTTTCCTCCACCCTCACGCATTATGTTGATGGTGTTGACTTTAAGGGGTACATTTTCAAAGTCTTTTCTTCAGGATTTATTGCTAAATAACTCCCATTAATTTTAATGGTAAATGTGTGGCTAAATCCTGTGTACTGTTTTTGAAAAATGTGTCCCTAAGGTTATTGTTTTACACACTTCTGTGTAGATCCAGCTATCAAAGTTTATATTTTTCAGCTGTTTTATATAATACACACATGAAAGTGTAACATATATAATAATGTTAAACAGATTTTGGTCTGTTTTGAAAAGATACCGTCTTTTCAAAAAAATCTGTTTATATATTTTTCTAAAAGGTAAAGCAATATAAATTGCAGTCAAAGTTTCACCGTGTATGTTTTATGCAAATCAAATTTACTGCTGTTCTGTTTGGTATTCTTATCTTGGTTCTGTAAATATATGTTCAGTTAGGCAGTTCTCTCTTATACTTACCATTATCTGCAAATTCAACAATAAGTAACCTTTGAAATAACAAATTCTGCTATTTTTCATTAAAATGTGAAGAGTTAATTATGTATTGTATTCTATTCACAATAATATTTGTAGTGTTTCTGTGTTAATCTTAGCTCCCATTATTCACTAATGCCTGTGGCATCTATGAGTTATTAGGGCCGCCTTCTTTTGTGGTATAAACATGCTTTCCTCCTGCAATGGACATCTGTGTGGCTTGTACTAATATAAAAATCATCTTCTTTTCCTCCACAGAGGTAGAAAATGTCCACAAAACATAGTATGATCATTTTGTGCAGTTACCATGTGGGGTTTTTTTGTTTGTTTGTTTGTTTGTTTGTTTTTTTACTTCTTAATTATAATGAATTCAGTGTTTGGAGGAGTTTTCCAGTGGATAATCAGAAACTAGCAAGGCAAACAGTATATGTTGCTTTAGCTGACCGTATATTAACTATTTTGTTGCAATTTAACAAAAAAAAGGAAAAAAAAAACCCAAACCCTAAGTTCAGTGAGCTGAATAAATGGGGTAATCTAATTGGCCACATTGCCTGGCCCAAAGTATACTAGTATGGTTTAAAAGTACATTCTTGTAAAAATAAGTAAATGAATTAGAAAATGAATTTCAATTTCTTTTAGAATAAAAATAATAGCAAATTGGGAGGGGAAAAAATGATGGTAGATATTTACTAAAAACCACAGACAATATGAAAGGATTAAAATGCTTTAATCAGACAGAAAAAAAGGCTTTGGCTACTTGATTAGGGCTGATTTCCACCATCTGCTTATACTTACTGAGGATCTAGCCCTGACTGAACACTAATTTGTGCACTTCCTAGAAATTGAAATCTCTCAGCAAGCAAATTAACAAGAGCAGGGATTCAGCAATAATGGAGCTCCTCGGCTTTTGTTTCCCTCTGACAGATGGACAGGGTGCGCTCAAATTGAATTCAGCTTTAATTGCATTGTGCCATTTAAAATTTTATCTGCTCCACAGATTTTGTTTACAGGTTTCAGGATTCCAAACCTTTGGAAATTTTTTCAGCCCTGGGTGAAATAAAGAGCACTATAATTCCGTGTGACTAGTAGGTGTTCATTACCACTCTTTGCCCTAAAGGGTGGCGTGCTGAAAAAAGGCAAAGAATTCTATTTTGAAGCCTTAAATTGATGGGTGGAGAAGTACAATTTTTCTCACTGTAAATGCTCTCTTATTGAGTATCTATTCATAAATAGAAATATTGTTAAAAGCTAGGCGAGAAAATAGGATGTGTTGGAACTGCTTTGATTTTCTCTTTTTATTAAGGCATCACAAACTTTTCTCAGCTGTGAAGTCTGTTGCCTAGAGTTATAAATTTTTTGTGCTTTAGAGATAAATTTTTACCAAATAAATAATGACATTGTAAAACTTTCTGCCTTTTTCCCTGACTGAAGGTTGGTCTGATTGAAGAGGCTAATGAGAACCTGTTCCTTTTGGGCAAGGTGTGAAATATGACTAAATATTTTACTTGGGTTCTAAACATTCTTGTGACGCCAACATTGGAGGGATGCTTTTATAACAAAATTGCTTGTCAGTCTGTGAGCTCTTCTTCATAAATCTGTGGCTTGGTGCATGCTGAACTGTGGCTTTTCTGGTGGTGAACCAGAGATCTCAGAGTTTGAGTCAAACCATGAGAACTGATTTGTATTTCTGCTTCAGCAAAGACTGAAGACTCTGCATTGCTGCTAGGGATCCAAGTTTCATATTCTGACACACTTTATGTAAATTTTCTTCTAATTTTATTTTTTGTCGAACATCTGCAGTGAGGATTGCTGAATGATGATGGGAAGTACTGGAAACTCATCTCGCTTCTTCGTACAGAAGTACAAGAGTGTTTCGTGCACCTACAAGCTGGTTGTTCCAGAACTAAGTTCTTGGCTGTGAGAAGTACCACAGTTCCTATATGAACCAGCGGGAACTGTGATATTAAAAATGTGTTTTATGAGGTAAATTTTGTAGTCATGGATAAAATTTCAAAGTCTGAGGGAAAGGGAAGAGCTAATTTACCTTTCTCTGCATTGCAGAATAGACTTATTTTAGGGCTGACCTCAATTTTTTTTTTTTTGTTTGAAAACAGAAGACCACAAAAATACATTTCTTTTTAAATCAGTTATTTGCATTTATGGATGCTAACCAAGCTATACATGTGTTTAAACAAGTTCCAACAGGGAAAGAATAAAAAAATAAATAAATGTGACAATCATGGCAAAAGGGAAGATTTTGTAAAAACTTACTATATACAACCTCATGTACCAGGAGGACAAGTCTATGATGTTAAACTCTCTTCTGTTAGCTTGGAAGGCCAGATATGAGCAAAGCCAGTATTGATAGAGATTATTGCCTGCTGCTGCTTGGTTTGGATACAGTTCCTTTGGGTTGCCAGTTCCTTTGATCTGATCTTTGTGAGGATTTTTAAAGAACAGTGTCACACCAGGAACCCTTGTTACAGTGGTGGCCATCCAAATGTCTTCTTTCAGGGACTAGACATTGAGCGTCTCAGGGAGATCTGGCAGGGAATTGCCCTGCCCAATTCAAAAGCAAAATCCTACTGATTTCAGTGAGGCCAGGACCTGGCCCATGAGCTACAGATGTCTGTTCTGGTTTTGGCATCTGACAGCAATCTCAAATGCATTTTCTGATCCTTCAAAGGCACTGAATTTTCTTTCTTCAAAAACAAGAGACAGCATGACAAAGAGATGGAGTGAGTAACAAGCACCTGACATTGCTTCCCTTGAGCATTTCTAAAGGGTTAAATTGAGAATTATAAAATTCCATTTTAATAACTTGTATATTTTTCTGGTCTGTTATGATTTGAGTTAGTAAAATCTGGAGAAATGCTCTAAGGAATCAATGTTCTTATCTGGTTTTGACCTGTACTGAAGTTTTCAAGATGGTTTACTGTGTCTTTCCTGGCGCAGAGTGTTTAGCAAGTGTAGCGATGGAATATAATTTTTTAATTATTTTTTCATTAATATTTTGTACTACAGTAGCACTTAAAAGCACTAGTCAGGTAGTGGGACTGGATTGTTAGGTAGTACAGAGGTAGGCTGTTGCTCTTTTGGAGAAACAGTGAAGATAATACAAAATCATAGAAATGGACTTTGAGACTTGGAGCATAAGAGGTATTAAGAAACTTTAACAGAGATGGTTTCTTTACACACTAAGGTTCCTAGGATTTCATCACTCTCTGCATGACTTCAGTCCATTGTATTCTGCTTAGCAATAAAAATCCAAGTAACAGTGAGAAAACATCTTCTGGCAGAGGTAAGAATAACCTTAGGATACATCCAGGTACTTTGTTGCTGTACAGTAATTGGGAGCTGATGAATTCTTCTTTTGCCAAATTCAGGAATGAAGGAGTCAATTGGAGTTTTGCCATTGTCATCAGTGGGAACAGGATCATGCCTATTCTGCCTTAATCAGTTATGATAAGAGAGATTTATAGGTAGGAAGTATATACATGACAGTTTCCAGCTCAGTGAGTTTACACTTAGAGCTATGAGATTTTTGGCTAATTCCCTTGAGTCCTCCCATCACATTTCTTCTCTTAGGTCAGCTGCATTAGATTATCTGGGATTTTAAGCAGGAGGACTAAATACCCCCCCATGGTGACTTAATTGTTCTTACAACAAGATGGATTTCCTTTATCAGCTCAAGTTTTTGAAGGGAACCATGGAAGTGCTAGTATTGGTGTTGAAGTCTACTATATGCTAAGGACCTGTATTATCAGTTTTTTGAGACCTCTCCCATTCCACACAATTAGAATCCAGTTGCTGGTCTGATTTGATCTCTCATCTCTGTCCATCAAGTAGCTGAGATTTGGTGTTAGTTGGGTTTTAGAATGAATATCTTCAGTAAGTTGCCTTCTAATGCCCTAGTTTACCAAGAAATAGTACAAAATCCTTTTTCTCCGTCAAAGCAGAGGAAAATCCAGCAAAAGAAATGTAACTGTGTTGATGTGCATGCATTATATCCACAAACACTTAACTTTAACTTTAGTTAAGATTTAGATCAAAGATTTAACTTCAGTAAAGAGCTTATCAACAAAAATGTGCTTCACTTATGAAGCAACACCCAGAACATAGGTTCCATATGTAATATGTGAAGGTGCTTGGTTTACCCTAAAAAAGAATTTAGGAGTACAGCTGTAGGCTACTAGTGAGTGCCCTAATTCCTGTCACGGATTATTTGTAGTCATAAAATTTTAAATAATTTTGTGTTACATGGATGGCTCAGTCTGAATAACACTCAATAGTGAACCATTGTCTGATGTGTATTCCTGAGAGGTGAGTTGATGTGGGTTTGAACTTTCTCAAGTGAAGGACCTGAACCTTTTGATCTCATTGTCTAGACAAATTTCCACGTATCTGAAACATTCCACAAAAGGTGGCTTTGGGGGGGGGGGAGGGGAAAAAAAGCCAATCATGGTGAATCTTGCGAGGAATTTAAATCATTTAGTGTGTGTTAGGTGCTCTCCTAGCATGTCAGGTTGGTTGAGGTCTTTAGACAGTGAGATGTCTAGTTCATGATCTCAGTTGACTTTATAACTAGGGAGGAGTCTTTAACATACGTGTATTCAAGAAGCTGGTAAAAGTAAAATAATAAAGCATAGGAACTTAGAGGACTAGTTTCTATTATAGAGAAGTCCTCAGTTTAACAACTTTTGAATTTACCTTGAAATTCTAAATTGCCTCGCAAGTTTTGAATCAAATGACTTGATAGGTTCTTAAATGCGTTTCTTTTCTTTTCAAGATGAATAATGATTGTTAGAAGCCTGGTTCTATTAAAAATATTCCTGATATAAAGGTAGTTTTGGAAGTCTTTTATTTTCTCATGGTACTTTTTTTCTAAACAGGAATGCAAGGAAGTATTGTCTAAATCAGTTTAAGTGATTAGGAAATTATAATTAAGAGTAACTGTGTCTTGTATGCTGGCATTTTTTTCTTATCCCTCTGTTGAAAAGATTGATTATACTGAATTAAAGTTACTTGATGGCTGCTAGTTGTAGGTTTTTTCACTTAAAAACCCAACAACCTTGAAAGTATTTTTAGTTCCTTTTTTTTTTAAGCAGTGGCATATTGTGTTATTTTCTCTGCCCGAGGATTTTTACATCTTGAAATCAAAGTAGATAGTTCTAATGCCACTCATTTTAACCACAAACATTTGCTTTTATCATGTTGTTAGTCTTGGTCACTTGTAGTTAATTAAGATTTCAGACATGGAGTTGCCAATCAACATACTAAATGTACCTCTCTCTTCTGTTTTCACAAGCAGGCACCAGGAGATTCAACACAGTAGTTGATAGCTGGTATGTGATATCTGTGTCCTGGTTTATAGCCTGGTACAATAATGTCATTGCCCCATGTGGCAAATGGTGTAAGCTATTGTAAAACTGTTTGTCTATGTGATTAAGACATTGCAGCAGTGTGCAGCACCAGCCAATTACTTTTTTAATTTAATTATAGCAGAAAAAAGAGAATAGCATAATAGAAATTCTTGTCATAGGGAATATGTAAAATGTAAATTGAAGAGCCATGAAAATTTCATGCATTGGCAGGCTGATTTGTTCTTATTTTCAACTTGTTATGAAGACTGAGTTTCTTAAATGCAATAAAACAAGACATAGCAGTGTTTAGTAATTACTTAGTTCTACATCAAAATAATTATATACAGTATGTGTTTGCAATCCACTCTGCTGCGTATGAATGTAAAAATGAACACTTCAGGGCCCATATCAATTTTGTCTTTTAGACAGTGTAAATAAAGCTGAATCTTCAACTTTCAAATTAAAACTGATAACCTTGGGCAATCAGGGCTTTTATAAAGAAGGGGAAAAAAACTTTAGCTTGCCTCAGAACAGGTTGTGTCTCTGGAATGCTTCTGGGACTAAAGAGATCAATTAAGTGTGTATAAACAAACAGTTGGAAAAAAGCTACTAAAACAACAGAGGAGAAAGCTCTCTATTGGGCTCCAGGGGCCTGGGGGAGCGAAGTTTCATTAACTGGATCTGAAGTCCTATGGCCTTCTATAAACAGGCATTAATTAAAGAATGTAAAAAATAAAGTTTCAGACCTTGCAATATGTTAATGATCATATGATTCAGGGCCTGGGAAGGAGAGGAGCAGCAGAGGTCATAAAATAAGCATGAAGCATTTAATATGAGTGCTTGGCAGGGATTTCTGCAAATTAGTTGGTTATTTGCTGGTCCAAAGCAAATTAAGGTGATTTTGCTTCACTTGCTAATTTTTTATGTGCATGCTTGGCAAAATGTTTTTCACAAATGGATGAAGGTTATTGTTAATGGCATAATGAGAAATATTAACATATTTAAATAAACCAGTGTATTCTGACATAGGCCACAAGCGCTCACTTTTACATGTGTATTTAAATAGATCTTCTGTAGCACAGCAGAAGCATTTTGGATAAAGTTCCTAAAAGAGCTTATGTTATTTGTAATATCCTGTTTATATATTGTATTATTTAAATCCAGCTAACACTTGAAACTTTATCTTTGTGTAAAAGGACATTATCCTTTTGAAACCTTAAAGGAACACTTACAAGTTAAAACTAACACGTTAAATACAATTTTTTTTGCATAAATCTTAATTTCTGTTAATTCTTAATTATTATAATTAATTACCAAACTATTTTGTTTTCACTGCCCATGATGTTTGCTTTTTATATCACTTCCAGCTTTTGAAATGCCTTAAGTTCTTCATTATTTCTAGGAAAGTTAAAGTTTTTTGAACATGTGGGCGTGTAAGTATACTTTTTCCTCTCCACACAGCTGTAAAATCAAATCAGGACCAAATGTAATCTGCTTCTTCTTTACTATTATGCGTAGAGTGAGAGTGATGGTTGCTCACTTCTCGTAGCAGCTACTGTTGAAAAACAAAGCCCAAAACAAAAAGTCCAAGGAAAATGACAGGAGTTGACTATTCTGAATTCTGGGTAATGGGATTCTAGCTCTAACTTGTTCATTTTTCTTGTCACTTGTTGGTATTCTTTCATTTCATCTGTTCAGTCATATGCACTAGTAGTTTCTTACTTTTGGCATCTGATTACTCCCTTTATTTGCATTTTTTTAAAATTTCCATTACCTAGTGGATTAAGAAAAGGAAGTACTTGAGGAACTGTTTATCGTGTAGATGGAAGAAGCTCCGTGTCTTTAAATCCTCTAAAGTTAGGAGGCGGATGTGGCAAGAGTGTGTAGTAGAGGGAGGTAGTATGAGTAGGAAGCTACTATTGACATTGTTCTGTTGCAGCAATTTTAGATGGACAAATTGCAGTTGAGAAAACTTCATGACTCGGTAAAATGAGCAATGATGACATCTGTGGATGCAGGTCTGTTCATATCTTTGCAGAGCCTTTAGGGAAATAAATATCTCGGAACATTCGGTGAAGTGAAGCTCACTCAATAAATCAACCTGACACAATAACACTTCTGGCACATGAGCTCTACTTCTCCTCAGCACCACCTACCCCTCTGTGTTCCTGTGCTACCAAATGGTGTCTCCCCACAGGCCTCTAAATCAAATCAGAGCACACAAATACAGTGAGAATTTATTGGGAATTGGTTTTGTTCGGCAAAAACATTACTTATTAGATGAACTGAAATGATAAATTTTGACCCTTTAAGCACTGAGGAAGTTCAGACACCTTTCTAAGTAGAAAAGGGAAGATAAACTTTATGCTAACTTACAGAAGGTAAACAAATGGGAAGATAAGTTCGCAATCTGGATTGTCAAAGGGAATATGTAAGTTCCCCGAATGAGATAAGTTAGCTTTTGAACTTTCTAATGAGTTACTCTGTTTGGGAAACAGAGTCTACGAAGTTCTAGCACTAGGAGTAACGAACGTACCGCCCTGTTGCACTGGGGCAGCACAGCAAGGTCTGTCCCAGCCACTTCCCAAGTGGATGCTATTCTTACGTCATAACATTTAAACACATTATTTCTATGAACTGAAGCTTTAATGTGTAGAGTAGTGTATTCTGTCTGTTGATTAGAGTTACTGGAAGCAGATGGCAAAAAGGAAGGGTTCAATGCTTTTTCTCTTATACTTTAGAGATTTGGAACAGAAACATTTAGAGTAAATCAAGAGGCCCTGGGTTAAGTAAAGTAAAATAGGGCTCGGTAAGTAGTTTTGATAAAAGTGGTATCATTTGGCTGGAAAAAAAAAGTCTGCGGTATCTTAAATCTTTGTTTTATTCTGAAAAGAAAGATTACTTTTAAAAATTACAGACATTTCCCGGAGAAGTTGCAAAATGACATTTTCATGAACTTAAGCATACAGATATACAGGCATGCATAAAATTCTATGTCTATAAACATTACATACATATGTACAAACACATAAAATAATTAGGGAGGATTGCTTTGCCATTGGGAGTTGCTTCAACAGATAACATTCTTATTTCACTGTGATTAACTTCAGTTGTTAAAGTCTCAATGATTTAAGAAGTAAACTGATGTTTGAAAGAGCAGTTACTTAAAATGGCAGGAAAAGACGGGGCCTTGCTGTGCTGCTGTTTTGCCCTCCATCTAAAAAAAATCTAATATCCTTTTAGATGATTATCTAATTAATAAGATTTCTTTCTAATTAGGTTGAAATTGTAACATTTCGTGAATGTCCCCTTACTAAGCAAGACACTTCTTAGAATACCTGCGCTCTGGGGAACATGAAATATCTTTTCCTGAGGGAATTGTAGCAACCTTAAGATTGTTAAACTGGAACATCTGATGGATTTCTGATTGAAATGCCAAATGCTACTTTACAGAAGTGGATTTAAATCTGACATTAACCAGTCTGAACAGTATTTTGCATCCTGTCAAGTTAAGAAAATACACAGATAGTGTAAGTCTAAATTTTTTTTCTTTTTATATTTCAGGAGAGTAGATTAATGGACTTGTTCTCTGTATTTTGCTGAAGATCTTAAGCTCTGATATTTCATTTGTTTATACTGAGCCAGAAGCTGTTTATAGCATTTTTTAGAAATTATGATGTTTGTCCCTCTCCCTTTTTTATAGGAACAGAAGTTTTAAGGAAAAGAAACAGTAAAAAATTTGGTCTTATATTTCAACACAGTTCTGGCAGAACACCAAACTTCTCCGTACATCAGTTGTCCTGCTTTAAATGTATTAAAGCAAGAAGAGCTGTGCAACCCACTGAGTGGAATGCCATTGTATTGTTTGTACTGCTAGAGTTTGTTTCTGTATCTGGAGGAGAAGTATAGTGATAACCAAAGCTCATCTGGCCCAGACAGTTTTGTTACTTCAGGATAATTTTGCAAAGCCTCCATTCTGTTGTGTGGCATGAATGCAACTGCATTGGTATGAGGGTGACAAAATGATCCGAATTTTATATGGGGAAGCACTGTTCCTTTGTTAGCGTAAATTCTTGCATCTCATTGAGATTGGTGTCTAATCTTGAGCGTGCTCCTGGTTTGATGCGAAGTGGAGGTAAAATAGTTATTTTGCACTACCATGTAGGAATGGTAACCCTATCAGTGATGATTTTCTGAACATGTGGCAGGTACAGCGGGCTTTTAATAAAATTTTGATAAGGAACAGTAGAGATTCTAACTGTAACCCATACAGTTGCACTTGTTTGTGTGAAGCAGACTCGAACTGATGAATGAACAATTAATGGGGATAACAATATGAAGCTATGAAAAATGGAAATTCCAAATAATCAGATCACAGCATAATTTCTAAAAAATGTATTCTTCCCTGCTTCCTGCTTTTCCATCTTTGAAGTACCTGATCGTGCTTCATCTTCATTCTTCATCAGTTGTTTTGCCGCGTTGGTCATTCAAGAAAACTTCCTACTGAGACAACTTTGGCTTTTAAAGTCAAGTTAAATTTTCATCGCTTATAAATGTTTACTACATTTTCTTTGTCGAACGTCTCATACCCACAGGGAACAAGTCCTTTTTTTTTCCTTTTGGAAAAAAACACCTTAAGCAAGAATTTCTATAGGATAATGTAGTTATCCTTCCTTCCTATCCCATCTTCAGTATTCCAGAGAGAGTGTCCTGTTTCTCTTTCCGTATCTGGGACACTAAACTTGGTCAGCACCTACCAATCTGAGAGAAGTCTTAAGTATGAAATAAAACTACCTTCAGAAATGACTAAAAGGTATAGCCTCAACTAGAAGCTCCGTTTGTTTTTCTTTTACACTGGTTAAAAAAAAAAAAAAGAAGGTCTGTTTCAAATCCTATTTGTCCCTTATCTCTGTTTGTTCAGTTGTTTTTAATATCACATACTGAAAGAATTTCAATAGCTGTTTCACCATGAAGTCATTTGTTATCCTTCAGCAGGCCTTTGCCTGCTGAATTGTAAAGCAGCCTCGACTATTTGCATCCTCCAGATGGAGCAGCATATAAACACTCCCAGATATTTCTGGTAAGTATGAAAAAATATCTTATTTGTCCTTTCTGTGAATAAATAAGAGAATGTCAAATTTTATAGACTAATAAATTTGTATGCCGGCACTGACATTGAATCTCTCATGGCCTGCAATGTCACAGACCCTGAGAAACACAATTTTTTTGTTTTCAAATGTATACTAAGTCAAATAGAAGCTCAATAAAAAGCCAGGGAATTTGATTGCATTGTTTATGTCTGCCCAGTAGTCTAATTCAGTTGCAATTTGCTATGAGGAAATACAATTTACATTTTTCCCAGGCTTATTGCATAAGCAATCACTCACATATACATGCATGAGTGTATGTCAAGGAGAACTCAAATAATGGGTTAAAGTGTCATTTAATAATATATTCTAATGTCTGTTTTTATAACGAACAAAAAACTTTGCTGTTTTACAGTGCATTCTCCTAGCTACCGAAAATTAATTCGAATCTTATCATTATTAATATTTTTATTCCTCTCATTTACAACATATCCTAAATCTCAATTGCTTTGTGATACAAATGTATGTATCAAGTACCACCACACGCAGCAGTTCCAGACATCACTGTAAGACTACATTTTAAATTCTATTTTAGTTCCTGAAATTAATCTCAATGAGAATTTTAATTTATGTATTTCTAATTTTAAACAGAACACACAATAGAATAACTTATAATGCTCATGCTCATCTAAATAATGAAGCCTGACAGTATCCTCTGTGGTTGAATAATAGGCTTTTTTATATTTGCTAGTTTTCATAGTTTGTTTTTCAGTTTCTTTCTAAATTAGATCCAGACTTCTTGAAACAGAATAAAAATATACAAAGGACATAAAAGTCAACGAATGTATAAAGTATTAGGGATTGAATTTAATTCACTGTATTTACACATGATAAAATACTCCTTGATTGAATGCCTACTGATTATTTTCTGAACTGTTTGATTTTCAAAACAAAGTTATAATAAGTTGTATGCAATATTTATCTTGTTTCATTAGTGCAGTTAAACAGAAATTAGTGCAGTTCACTTGCATTTTCCAGCACCAATCTAATTCCTTGAAAATTAACTTTACTTAGAGGGTTTTCACCTAACTGAAGTGAAATGTTTAAAATCAATATTTGAGTGGTTTTTGAAATAGTGCTCAGTAGCAGCAACAGCTCAGCAGTGAAGATGAAGGGGACGCTATCATATGCTAAGAATAAGCATAAATTTTATCTACAATATTTACTGGACAACTTTTTTCATTCAGGACATGTTGCTGCTGTTTTTGCTGGGAAAGTTGCAGAAGGTATGCAGTTTGTATGCATGCATGTAAAACAGGATTTAGTTTGTTTTTCATGTAATTCATAATGATAACTGATTTGCCATGATTTAGGTCCTGACTGGTTTGTTTCGGTTGTGTGTATGGTCATGTAAATAGAAAGCCAATAAGCTATATATTAAAAGGTCATCCTGAAGTATTGTCTGTTTTAAAAGTCTTTCGCATGAAGCCAAATGAAGTCCTACAGATGTTGCAAGTCTTTTTGCAGATAAAACATCCATTTACATAAATATTTTTCCAAAGTAACAACTGCAGTATTTGCTTTATCGTCATTATAAGATAACATTATTATTGTTACTTTGATAACAAGAGAGATATGATACAGAGCACAGTATTGTCTGGCACTTTTTTTTTCCCCTCGTCCTTTGGCATTACCTTTTTGGGTTTTTTTTAAAACACAATGTACTCTTTGCTTAATAAAAAGACAAATGATTACAAATAATAGAAAAGGAGGAGACTGGCAGGAAACAGAAACGAGTGGAATTTTGCATGTTCTGCTGTACCAGGACTCTAGCTGAAAAAAATGGGGCATTTTAAGGATGAGACTGGGAAGAGGAAAGAATTATTTCATTCAATACATAGCTTTCCAATGACATTGGAAGACACGTAGATGGAATCTGATTTTAATGTCTGAGACAATGTTATCTTCTGGTTTCTGCAAAATAGGCAGCAGATACGGATAGAGCCCCTGACAACACAGTACTTGTGAGAGTTACTCTGCTCATTATCAGCCAGAAAAGTCTGATAGTGGGATTCGTCTCACCAACTTTGGTCATCTAAAAATTAGTCATCTAGTCTCAGCTAGTCATCTGGATTCTCTGGGGTCATGGACTCTGTCTTTAATGGAGAGAGACGCTCTCAGAGGGTGTTGTAAGACAGCTGTGATGAATTGCTCTCTAGGGGTGCTTGTCTCTGTCTCCTCCCTCTCCTTCTTTCTATTTGTTGACCGCAGAGGGAGCTTACATGACTAACTCGGACCAAGTGCTTTTGGATTCTCATGGATTCTGCCCTAAGCATCTAGCAGAAGCTGGCTGGGTAGAGATAAATCATCATCTGGGGGTGCCTACCCATCGAGCTGAAAGGGAGTGCAGGCAGCTAACTTAATGGGGTAAAAGAAAAGTTTCTGAAAATAGATACAATGAGTATTACGTCAGGCACACAACTCTCAGTGATTGCGTTTATCCACAGATTCAAGTTGTTACAAGAGTCAGAACTGAGCAAAGAATTGCTGTGTGTGTTATGGCCAACAAGCATCTTCAAGGATTCTCACCAGAACAAAACCTTTTCTTTTTCCAAAGCCCTTTTTACGTTACTTGAAGTGCATTTCATTCACGTCAGTACTTCCACTGAAGCTTCATTTTCCTTCCTTTTCTCAACATGCAAGTTTTCTTTTTCCAGTGTATGTTCAGTCGTTGTTTAGTACATATGGGTCCCAGCAAAATGAGTAAGACTTTGGTGACGTTTGTCACAAAGAGCTGCTTAAAAACTGTCAAGCAACGCTATGTACTTGTCATCGCTTTCCTGAGTTCTGTATCAAGACTAGGAAAGCCTCAAAGGTTTGAGGATGGGTAATACATGCTAATTTTGAGATGTAGAAGAATTGTTAACATTGATGACTTGATGTAAAGAAGGGCTACTACTTTTCTGAGTGATTGGTGTCCTCAAAGGAAGGGAGCGGGTGCACTGAAAATCCTATGGTTGTTTCATGCACGTCTTGAAACCGTCCTAATTACCCATGCCATCAACATGTGTTTATTTAAATGAGGACAAGCGTGAAGAAAAATTAAAGGTGTGGACTGAAAGTAGGCCAGAATGCTGCTTTTATTTGAGATCAGTAGTTAAACTTTCCCTGACTTCAGTGAGATCAGGAATAGTTGCATTCACGTTAAATATGTGAGACAGCAATTATCAAATTTTTTCACGTTGGGTATTTGAACACATAACTTGCTTGCATGTCTCTCCCACTAAAACGTCAGCGAGCTCGACTCCCATTGCTATGCTAGCTGTACTTAAAGATCTTAGTTTTATGTTTCTGAAAATGTCATCTATTCCTTCAATCACTTGTAAGCCCCCTGTAATCTCTTTTTAATGTAAGCGCGCTGGAGTTTTCCCTTTTGTTTGCTGCCCTTGCATTATTTACTTTGATCCGCTGTGAGAAAATCTGAAAGTGTGTTGTCCTAAATGCTAGCATCTCACCAACAAGATTTGAGGCCTTGTACTTCACATTGAAGAAAAAGGCTCTTGTGTGAAGACGCAGGTTTTGTTTAGTTCTCTGTCCCTGGTGGGAGCCTTAATTGCATTTTCTCTCTCACACAGTGGCTGGCTAAGGAGTGCCTGCCTTCCCTGCTGATGCTGGAGTTTTCAAGCTCTATTACTCTGTGACGGAGAAAATTCCTTGGTCCAAGAAGAAAAGACAGATTAAAAAAAAAAAAAAGTAAAAAAAAAAGTGTTTAAGTATTGTCAGTTTACCATGTGTGGTAAACAGAACAAACAAAAGACTTGCTTAACCTTCCTCCCCACCCTCTGAGACTCCCCTACAAGTTTTCTATGGCCTACTTTATAGAAATCGCATCATATTTAGTATGTTAAATATTATGGAAAGTATAATTCCCTAGGGCAAATAAATTAGACTTCTTGGGAAAAGTGGAAAACAGAAAATTACAAATGCTTTGTGTTCTCTTAATCTGTGCCAGCCCATTCTAATGCATATTTTATAACCTTTAACTGGAGTTAAACAAAAGCAAAAGTCCCGGATTCGTTTTTACATTCTATTTCATTTACACTGGGAAAATCTTTGAGATTTCTGATGTTGCAAATAAATATTTAATATTCAAGGATGGTTATGACCAAACTTATGATAAAGTAAGGAGAAGCTTTGCAACAGATTTTAAATTGCAGTTAGGACTCATTTGCCCTGGATGTTTCCTACTGCAGCGTGTGCTGTGCACTGGACAGAGCTCTCTAGAATCGCTGGAAATAATGTGAAGAATTGAGGACTATGTCATTTTAACTTGTGTGAACATGCTGCTGGATGGAAGCATGCTAATATTCAAGCAAGCTTGTATATTTTTAGTAGTCTTATGCATGCATGTGTCTATGACAGCTTGGTGATTTTTGCACTTTGATCTGCGAATTCATGTCCCGCTTAAAAATTCCATATTTTGGAAGGCAAAAAACCCCTTCCTATGGCAGGGGAAAAAAGCTTCATCTTTCTATCTCCCCCCCTCCCCCCCCCCCCGAAATTTTGGCATGTTCTTCATTGATCTGTGGTTGCTAATGGTGAAACAATGATGTCATAGGTAGGAGATTATTTTTTTCCATTAGTGTTCAGCTGTAAAACCTTTTTATATGGAAGTAGCTTTTGCCTCACAAGTCCATGCCCTCCTTCCCTTGGGATTAGAGTCTACAGAACTTAAATTCTGGAAGGATTAAAATAAGTAGTTATATTTTTAATCACAGTTATTTTGCACTTAACAACAAATCATCAAGACCTTTGAGCAAACACTCAAATTTTGAATAGTAAATTTGGACTTTGGGTAGCCCAGAATATCCCTGCCTGCTAGAAGTTTCTGATGTTACACAGGTGACACACTTCGCTTTGTACTTTTCACTGATGGGCTTTTGTTTGTCTGTTTGTTTTTCCAAGATGTTTTAATTCTTCAAGACAATTTATCTTAAAGGATTATCTCAGTTACTGTACATCTTGACAGCAGAGATCACCCAGGACGTTTCTGATAAAAGCTCTCTTGGGTGTGAGCCTGAGGCTGTTGAAAGAATTCTGAGTTGGGGAGGGGGAAGAAGGGCCAAGCTCTGGAGTTCACTTCTGCAGTTAGTCTCACAGAATTTCTTGGGTACCTTACATGATCTATCAGTTTACTTCAGTTTTTCTGGGAGAAAGTACATTTCTCCTGTGATTTGGCAGAAGTCTGTTTTGACATAGAGGGGCATTTTAAAGGCATCTCACTAGAGAGATGCCTAGAAGAATCCCAGAAGAATCCAGCTTCAGAAGTACTTCTGGAAGGGGCAGAATAATGGCACTTCTCTTCACTTGCAAACCTACTCAGAGGGTGGATAAACATGTTTTTCTTCACATAGATATCTGTTGTTATAAAGGTCTCAGTGCAAATATTAACAATCTTGATAAACATCTTGATGACTCGCATTTTTTCATGTATCATTCAGAGGATGCTTCAGACAGTTGCCTGCTCTGTTTACTGAAAGTATATTGGAATAGATCTGAAATAGTGTATTCTTCATGGTCTGCTGTATGTTTTTAGAACATACAGAAAAAACAATTAAATAACTTGCCATTACATTAGGAAAAAAATGTCTTGTTTTTTTAGTAGTTCCAGCCATTACTAAATATACACATAGTAGAAGAATTATCTAGGTAGGTCTTCCTCATCTCAGTTCTCTGTCTCAAAGAATATATAGTTCATCTAGTTCTTCAGCCTTCCTCTGCTCCCATCACGTCATGCTTGTATCCTTTCCCAGTGTACCAGGCTTTTATCCCTTACCTCAGTGAACCTGTAAAACTGTTAGATTTTGAAGATTCTGAACATTTTTACTGAGGCTTTAAATCTGTTCTAAGATATTCATACAAATAGCTTATTATGTAGATCCTTTTGTCTTCCCAAAGTATTTTAATAATCTTAACTTCAGCCTGACTGAATGAAGATATCTTTCTGCTGTATGAAGTATTTCTAAATGATATTGGAAAAAAAAAAGAGGTTCTTTTACATCTATGCTTTTGGAAGACAACAGCTTGGTGTTATTTCTCTCTCCTAGTTAACTTATTTTGAAATAGAAAAATAAAAAAGAAAATCAGTTTCTTGTTCATATCAACGTCCTTTGTAGGCATTGTCAAGGTTTATAAGGTCCCAGAAATGTGATTTAAGTAGGTATTAAGAAGAGTATTACATAAAAGGAATCCTCTTTCTTGGGTGGATCATGCGCGCTTGCATTAACTATTTTATTTTGTAAGTTTTTTTAAGAAGATAAAAATAATCTGAATGGTATGATTATATTTTTTCTGTTGCATTAACAAACACTGCAGCTTCGATGCTCCTTTATTCATCAGATGGAAATTACACCGATCAGAGTCTAGAAGTCTTCCACTTCTGTTATGCAGGTGATTTCCATCTTTTTCTTTGTTCAGAGCCCATTCCCTGAGCAAGACGTAAAAATATGAACTACACCTTTGATTTTTTTTCCCTACTTCCATCTGGAAAGATGCTCTCAGCAATCCCACCCTAGAAAGACATACTAGCTTTGCTTGCATTTTAATTCAGTAGATTTTCTGCTATTCCGTTTAGATGTGCTTCAAGTTTTTATTTATTGTAGTATTAAAGATAAGAAATTGTTAACTGGAATAGCATATAGGAATCAAAAGGATGGTCAACCACAGGTTTGTAGTGCTAGGATGGAGAATGCTGCATAGGAAGCTGCCTGTTTACCAATAAGAACTCTCATGGTGTGGAGACGTTTTACAGCTTCTGTGGTTTTTATCCTTTTGTTAAATGTAGATGAGTCTTCAGCTTCCTTACTGTGAACAAAAGCAACCATGCTCCAGATTAACTGGAGCATTCAGGTAGAAAGAGGTAGTATTTTAGGAAGCACCTAAAAGTGAAGACAAGGTAGCTTTCATGAGCAGCTCAGCACTTAAACATAGCTTTAAAATTAAAAGGTCTGGTGGAACGCTGAGCATGTATTTTGAGCAATGTAGATCTGGAAACCTTTCTCATCCGTGGCTTTGTAAGCCATGTGACACTAAGGAGGGAATGATGCAAGTTGAATTTTTTCCATTCCAGTTTTAAAAAAAAAAAATCCCTGAATGGTCGGGTGAATATGGATATCTGATAAGAGTGTGCTTATAATAATAATTAAAATAATAGTAATGTCTTCAGTCAGAAACTATTGCCTGTTTACTTGTAAGCAAGTGACTAACCCAATCTCAGTTTCGCCCTCCCTTTATATAATTACTTGTTGGAAGGGCTATAATTTGGTAAGAAGAGAAAAAAGACGTGACTTGACACCGCTCCTCATAAAGGTGGGTGGAACTGAGACTGAGGGCAAATGTCTGTTGCTCTTTTTTTTCTTGTGCTACCTTATTCTGATTCTCGTTTTAAGCATTAACCTTTGAAGACTACCTTTGCTGATATCATCTGTTTGTTTCTGCTGAGTCAGTCTACCAGCTTATAAAATTTATGTATACAGAAACTCATGTAACCAAAGGCACTGTTCTGTTCTAATTGAATTCAGTGGCAGATCTCTCAACGATTTGATTAGTTGGTTGAAGTGTATAAAACAACATCTTCCACTTTTCGTAAAAGAAAATTTTGCAACCCTTTTTCTGCTTGGTTTGGCACTTTGCGTCTATCTGAGGAATGATGGCACATTCACGTAGCAATATGGAATAGAAGTTGATTGTCTAAGTCCATCAGGATATTTTTTCCCCAAGGATTATGAGTAGATACAACATCTAGTCAGCTTTTGTATAGGTAGATTACAAGTCTTCGAGGGGAGAATGTTTGTCGTGAGTATGTGAAAGGCCTTTCTAGCCTAGATTTAAACACTGAATCATAAAATCCATGGCTAAAAGGACCTAGAGTAATGATTTTAGTCTACCCCTTGCCCAACACATGGTTCGCTTTCCTAGGCCATTTGTGAAATATTTGTGTGACCTGTTTAATGTAAACTGATGGAGCAGAACTATTTTAAAATATGTTAGGTTTTTGAAAGTTTACAGTTGGTCTCCAGAAAATGACCCCCACATTTATAAATACATAAAAGAAGAATATATAAGTTGACTTAAAGTTCAGATTGTAGGAGGAAAAAAATTTTCTTCTGTTTTTCTGACTTATAAGTTGCATTATTAAAAATATTGCTGAATGAATTTAATCTACTACCTAAAAATGCAGAGGCCTGCATAAGATGAAATTCTTATTCTGTAGCTGATTTTGTAGGACACAAGAAAAAACGATGGGATGTGCTTCGAGGGCTTAGAGATCGTTGTTGCAAAAGAGATGCTCACTTTTGGTAATTACTTGACTCTGGGTTGACAAAGGCTCCTTGGATAACCATGTGTTTATGTCCTGCTATTTTAAATATATCCATAATAATCCTTACGATAATATAATCTTACAGTTTCTAGCAAAATCTATCATGCAGTGAGAAATTTGAAGTTTGTTAACT
The DNA here is from genome assembly GCF_011004875.1 of Balearica regulorum gibbericeps. Lineage (NCBI taxonomy): Eukaryota > Metazoa > Chordata > Aves > Gruiformes > Gruidae > Balearica > Balearica regulorum. The sequence goes on from NC_046184.1 coordinate 174,734,182, forward strand.
TAAATTCCATTTTCAGTCCACCTTACCAGTTCATTCCAGAGCGGTCTGCCAGATAACCTTAGGAAGCTAAAGAAAAATTGCTACAACAACTGTGAATTTATTGTAGGGACATCACATCATTATGTGATTGAGAGGGTATTAACTATAACTAGTGAAAGATATATTTTGTACCATAACATTATTGCTTTAGACTCATAGGCACCTCTGATGGTATTGGCTTTAACATGAGAGGAAGTCAGGAACGTATCCTGTGAGATCTCAAATCGTAATACACTTGGCTCAGCAGCTCAGAACATAACTTTCTTTTTCTTCTCTTTTTAAGTCTTGGGTGTTGCATCTAAATTTTCAGGAAGATGTTTTCAGTAATATTTCCTACTGTGGTGATTCTTAGAGCTTAGCAGCATTTGAAGTTGCTGTGTTCCTGACAACACAGCTAAGCTCTTTGTGGAGAACTCAACAATGTTTACCATCCTGATCCCAAAGGTAAACTTGTTTGAAAACAAGGTGGTTTAGTCTGCAGTCAGATCACTGTGATCTTTATCGCTGTACTTGATGTATTACAGACTGCTTAATTCTCTCTTCTTAAGAAAATATTGTTGTGGGAAATACTTATGAAGAACCATCTGCATTTTTAGCATAGTGGCAGGAACTGAAAATTGTAGAAGGAAATATGGGAAATCAAAGAAATACTTTTCGTTGTTGGTGTTGACCCCCAATGTGGAATAGCTAAGGCAAATACTTTTGAAACATGTTGTCTTTCCTCTTCTCGCTTGTGTTCCTCAGTAAAATTCTGTTAGCCAGCCAAAATAATTTATTTTGGCCATCTCAATATAGGCTGGTAGCTGGTCAGGAAAATG